>NC_092755.1:60407219-60652219 GCF_047496795.1 Chiloscyllium punctatum
CTGCTCTCTCTCTCTCTCTCTCTCGTCCATTTCGCTCTCCTCTCTCTCTCTCTCTCTCGTCCATTTCGCTCTCCTCTCTCTCTCCTCGTCCATTTCGCTCTCTCTCTCTCTCTCGTCCATTTCGCTCTCTCTCTCTCTCTCGTCCATTTCGCTCTCTCTCTCTCTCTCGTCCATTTCGCTCTCTCTCTCTCTCGTCCATTTCGCTCTCTCTCTCTCTCTCGTCCATTTCGCGCTCTCTCTCTCTCGTCGCTCTCTCTCTCCTTTCGCTCTCTCTCTCTCTCTCTCGTCCATTTCGCTCTCTCTCTCTCTCTCTCTCTCGTCCTTTTCGCTCTCTCTCTCGTCCTCTCTCTCTCTCTCTCTCGTCCATTTCGCTCCTTCTCTCTCTCTCTCTCTCTCTCTCGTCCATTTCGCTCTCTCTCTCTCTCTCGTCCATTTCGCTCTCTCTCTCTCTCTCTCTCTCTCTCTCTCGTCCATTTCGCTCTCTCTCTCTCTCTCTCTCGTCCATTTCGCTCTCTCTCTCTCTCTCGTCCATTTTCGCTCTCTCTCTCTCTCTCGTCCATTTCGCTCTCTCTCTCTCTCTCGTCCATTTCGCTCTCTCTCTCTCTCTCGTCCATTTCGCTCTCTCTCTCTCTCTCGTCCATTTCGCGCTCTCTCTCTCTCTCGTCCATTTCGCGCTCTCTCTCTCTCTCGCGTCTCTCTCTCTCTCTCTCCTCTCTCTCTCTCGTCCTCGTCCTTTTCTCTCCCTCTCTCTCTCGTCCTTTTCTCTCCCTCTCTCTCTCGTCCTTTTC
The DNA here is from genome assembly GCF_047496795.1 of Chiloscyllium punctatum. Classification (NCBI taxonomy): domain Eukaryota; kingdom Metazoa; phylum Chordata; class Chondrichthyes; order Orectolobiformes; family Hemiscylliidae; genus Chiloscyllium; species Chiloscyllium punctatum. The sequence continues at coordinate 60,408,008 of NC_092755.1, forward strand.
TCTCCCTCTCTCTCTCGTCCTTTTCTCTCCCTCTCTCTCTCGTCCTTTTCTCTCCCTCTCTCTCTCGTCCTTTTCTCTCCCTCTCTCTCTCGTCCTTTTCTCTCCCTCTCTCTCTCGTCCTTTTCTCTCCCTCTCTCTCTCGTCCTTTTCTCTCCCTCTCTCTCTCGTCCTTTTCTCTCCCTCTCTCTCTCGTCCTTTTCTCTCCCTCTCTCTCTCGTCCTTTTCTCTCCCTCTCTCTCTCGTCCTTTTCTCTCCCTCTCTCTCTCGTCCTTTTCTCTCCCTCTCTCTCTCGTCCTTTCTCTCCTCTCTCTCTCTCTCTCTCTCGTCCTTTTCTCTCCCTCTCTCTCTCTCTCTCTCGTCCTTTTCTCTCCCTCTCTCTCTCGTCCTTCTCTCTCTCTCTCTCTCTCTCGTCCTTTTCTCTCTCTCTCTCTCTCGTCCTTTTCTCTCTCTCTCTCTCTCTCTCTCTCGTCCTTTTCTCTCTCTCTCTCTCTGTCTCGTCCTTTTCTCTCTCTCTCTCTCTGTCTCGTCCTTTCTCTCTCTCTCTCTCTCTCTGTCTCGTCCTTTTCTCTCTCTCTCTCTCTGTCTCGTCCTTTTCTCTCTCTCTCTCTCTCTCTCTCTCGTCCTTTCTCTCTCTCTCTCTCTCGTCCTTTCTCTCTCTCTCTCTCTCTCTCGTCCTTTTCTCTCTCTCTCTCTCTGTCTCGTCCTTTTCTCTCCCTCTCTCTCTCTCTGTCTCGTCCTTTTCTCTCTCTCTCTCTCTCTCGTCCTTCTCTCTCTCTCTCTCTCTCTCGTCCTTTTCTCTCTCTCTCTCTCTCTGTCTCGTCCTTTTCTCTCTTTCTCTCTCTGTCTCGTCCTTTTCTCTCTCTCTCTCTCTGTCTCGTCCTTTTCTCTCTCTCTCTCTCTGTCTCGTCCTTTTCTCTCTCTCTCTCTCTGTCTCGTCCTTTTCTCTCTCTCTCTCTCTCTGTCTCGTCCTTTCTCTCTCTCTCTCTCTCTCTCTCTCTGTCTCGTCCTTTTCTCTCTCTCTCTCTCTCTCTCTGTCTCGTCCTTTTCTCTCTCTCTCTCTCTCTCGTCCTTTTCTCTCTCTCTCTCTCTCTCTCTCTCTCTCTCTCTGTCTCGTCCTTTTCTCTCTCTCTCTCTCTCTGTCTCATCCTTTTCTCTCCCTCTCTCTCTCTCTGTCTCGTCCTTTTCTCTCTCTCTCTCTCTCGTCCTTCTCTCTCTCTCTCTCTCTCTCGTCCTTTTCTCTCTCTCTCTCTCTGTCTCGTCCTTTTCTCTCTCTCTCTCTCTGTCTCGTCCTTTTCTCTCTCTCTCTCTCTCTCTCTCTCTCTGTCTCGTCCTTTTCTCTCTCTCTCTCTCTGTCTCGTCCTTTTCTCTCTCTCTCTCTCTGTCTCGTCCTTTTCTCTCTCTCTCTCTCTGTCTCGTCCTTTTCTCTCTCTCTCTCTCTGTCTCGTCCTTTTCTCTCTCTCTCTCTCTCTCTCTCTCTGTCTCGTCCTTTTCTCTCTCTCTCTCTCTGTCTCGTCCTTTTCTCTCTCTCTCTCTCTGTCTCGTCCTTTTCTCTCTCTCTCTCTCTGTCTCGTCCTTTTCTCTCTCTCTCTCTCTCTCTCTCTCTCTCTGTCTCGTCCTTTTCTCTCTCTCTCTCTCTGTCTCATCCTTTTCTCTCCCTCTCTCTCTCTCTGTCTCGTCCTTTTCTCTCTCTCTCTCTCTCGTCCTTCTCTCTCTCTCTCTCTCTCTCTCGTCCTTTTCTCTCTCTCTCTCTCTGTCTCGTCCTTTTCTCTCTCTCTCTCTCTCTCTCTCTGTCTCGTCCTTTTCTCTCTCTCTCTCTCTCTCTCTCTGTCTCGTCCTTTTCTCTCTCTCTCTCTCTCTCTCTCTGTCTCGTCCTTTTCTCTCTCTCTCTCTCTCTCTCTCTGTCTCGTCCTTTTCTCTCTCTCTCTCTCTCTCTCTCTGTCTCGTCCTTTTCTCTCTCTCTCTCTCTCTCGTCCTTTTCTCTCTCTCTCTCTCTCTCGTCCTTTTCTCTCTCTCTCTCTCTCTCTCTCTCTGTCTCGTCCTTTTCTCTCTCTCTCTCTCTCTCTCTCTCTCTCTCTCTCTCTGTCTCGTCCTTTTCTCTCTCTCTCTCTCTCTCTCTCTGTCTCGTCCTTTTCTCTCTCTCTCTCTCTCTGTCTCGTCCTTTTCTCTCTCTCTCTCTCTCTCTCTCTCTCTGTCTCGTCCTTTTCTCTCTCTCTCTCTCTCGTCCTTTTCTCTCTCTCTCTCTCTCTCGTCCTTTTCTCTCTCTCTCTCTCTCGTCCTTTTCTCTCTCTCTCTCTCTCGTCCTTTTCTCTCTCTCTCTCTCTCTCGTCCTTTTCTCTCTCTCTCTCTCTCGTCCTTTTCTCTCTCTCTGTCTCGTTCTCTCTCTCTCTCTCTCTCTCTCTCTCTCTGTCTCGTCCTTTTCTCTCTCTCTCTCTCTCTCTCTCTCTCTGTCTCGTCCTTTTCTCTCTCTCTCTCTCTGTCTCGTCCTTTTCTCTCTCTCTCTCTCTCTCTCTCTCTGTCTCGTCCTTTTCTCTCTCTCTCTCTCTGTCTCGTCCTTTTCTCTCTCTCTCTCTCTCTCTCTCTGTCTCGTCCTTTTCTCTCTCTCTCTCTCTCGTCCTTTTCTCTCTCTCTCTCTCTCGTCCTTTTCTCTCTCTCTCTCTCTCGTCCTTTTCTCTCTCTCTCTCTCTCGTCCTTTTCTCTCTCTCTCTGTCTCTCTCTCTCTGTCTCGTCCTTTTCTCTCTCTCTCTCTCTCTCTCTCTCTCTCTCTCTGTCTCGTCCTTTTCTCTCTCTCTCTCTCTCTCTCTGTCTCGTCCTTTTCTCTCTCTCTCTCTCTCTCTCTCTGTCTCGTCCTTTTCTCTCTCTCTCTCTCTCTCTCTCTCTCTCTCTCTCTGTCTCGTCCTTTTCTCTCTCTCTCTCTCTCTCTCTCTCTCTCTCTGTCTCGTCCTTTTCTCTCTCTCTCTCTCTCTCTGTCTCGTCCTTTTCTCTCTCTCTCTCTCTCTCTGTCTCGTCCTTTTCTCTCTCTCTCTCTCTCTGTCTCGTCCTTTTCTCTCTCTCTCTCTCTCTCTCTCTCTCTCTCTGTCTCGTCCTTTTCTCTCTCTCTCTCTCTCTCTCTGTCTCGTCCTTTTCTCTCTCTCTCTCTCTCTCTCTGTCTCGTCCTTTTCTCTCTCTCTCTCTCTCTCTCTGTCTCGTCCTTTTCTCTCTCTCTCTCTCTCTCTCTGTCTCGTCCTTTTCTCTCTCTCTCTCTCTCTCTCTGTCTCGTCCTTTTCTCTCTCTCTCTCTCTCTCTCTCTGTCTCGTCCTTTTCTCTCTCTCTCTCTCTCTCTCTCTCTGTCTCGTCCTTTTCTCTCTCTCTCTCTCTCGTCCTTTTCTCTCTCTCTCTCTCTCTGTCTCGTCCTTTTCTCTCTCTCTCTCTCTCTCTGTCTCGTCCTTTTCTCTCTCTCTCTCTCTCTCTGTCTCGTCCTTTTCTCTCTCTCTCTCTCTCTCTGTCTCGTCCTTTTCTCTCTCTCTCTCTCTCTCTGTCTCGTCCTTTTCTCTCTCTCTCTCTCTCTCTGTCTCGTCCTTTTCTCTCTCTCTCTCTCTCTCTGTCTCGTCCTTTTCTCTCTCTCTCTCTCTCTCTGTCTCGTCCTTTTCTCTCTCTCTCTCTCTCTCTGTCTCGTCCTTTTCTCTCTCTCTCTCTCTCTCTGTCTCGTCCTTTTCTCTCTCTCTCTCTCTCTCTGTCTCGTCCTTTTCTCTCTCTCTCTCTCTCTCTCTGTCTCGTCCTTTTCTCTCTCTCTCTCTCTCTCTCTCTCTCTCTGTCTCGTCCTTTTCTCTCTCTCTCTCTCTCTCTCTCGTCCTTTTCTCTCTCTCTCTCTCTCTCTGTCTCGTCCTTTTCTCTCTCTCTCTCTCTCTGTCTCGTCCTTTTCTCTCTCTCTCTCTGTCTCGTCCTTTTCTCTCTCTCTCTCTGTCTCGTCCTTTTCTCTCTCTCTCTCTGTCTCGTCCTTTTCTCTCTCTCTCTCTCTGTCTCGTCCTTTTCTCTCTCTCTCTGTCTCGTCCATTGCACGCTCTCTCTCTCTCGCCCATTTCTCTCTCTCGCTCTGTCTCGTCCTTTTCTCTCTCTCTCTCGTCCATTTCTCGCTCTCTCTCGCTCTCTCTCTCGCTCTGTCTTGTCCATTGCTCTCTCTCTCTCTCTCTCTTGCTCTGTCTCGTCCTTTTCTCTCTCGCTCTCTCTCTCTCTGTCTCGTCCATTTCTCGCTCTGTCTCGTCCTTTTCTCTCTCTCTGTCTCGTCCCTTTCTCTCTCGCTCTCTAAGTGTAATATCCATTCTCCTCGAAGGTGCACTGAAATGCTTATGACATGTAAAGGTTCTTATACATTCATCATCTTTCAAGGGGACTGGAACCCCACCAGCACTGGAGTGAGACATTATTTGATCTTAACATCATACCAGGAACGGGTATCATAGCACCATTTTCCCAATTAAGAAAGGAAGATTTGCATTTCTGTCGTACATTTCATTACCTCAGGGTATCCCCAAGCCAATCTCCAGCCAATGAACTACTTGTGAAAAGGGTGGTCTGTGTTCTAATGTCGCAGTCCCTTTCTGCACAGGAAGCTCTGAGGCAGCAACAATCCAATCACATATCTCAGAGGCGAGAGAGTACATCTACCACTTAGCCACACCTGGTACCTCAAGTAAAGGATCTTATTGCATCATAGAGTGACGCGTACATGAACAAAGATAGACCAGTTTTAAGTTGCAGTCAGTCCCCTTTAAGGAGGCAAATATGCCATTGTTCAAAAAGGCCCTTTACTGCAAATTCAGAAGCATCTCAAGCAAATTTACTGCCAACAGTTTTGCTTTGTTGACACTTTGTCCCTTGCTAATTGCCAGGACCAATTTGCCCTAAATAAATGAGGTAATAAATAAATGAAATTAAAACTGCTGTAGGAAGCCATTATGAAAGGATGCTGGAGACTAAAAATGTAAATCCAACCCCTTTTTTTTTTGCAAGTGCAGTCCGTTCCTCATAATTCAGTGTTATTTGTGAGAAAGTCTTTGTTAATTATCCAACGATGTGAATTAAGCAACATAAATCCTACGCCAAAATGGGAGCAACATGTACAAAAGAGTTGTTTTTTGTCCCTCTCAATGAGCCTAGACATGAAGAAATGACAGCATTCCTGCTCTTAAGTATATTTAAAGAGAGGGAGAGATTTGCATTTGTAAAAGTACCTTTCAAAACCTTAATGTCCCAAAGCACTTTTTAGCCAATTAAATACTTTGAAGAGTAGTTTCTATTGTGAGGTAGGAATATAAAGCATATGGTGAAAAGGTATGTGAATACCTGTAGAGTTTGGATTTCAAAATAACGGCATACGGATATGTTACTTTTATTTTCTTTATAGAAAGCAAATCAGTGTCCTTCTGGAACAGTAACATCATCCAGCATTATGCATTGAAGACCACTAGCCTGTTTTCAGTTCAGATTTACCAAGGATTGATCTTAAGTTTTGAAAATCCAGATATAGAAAGTTTTTTTTTAGGGCAGTTTGGAGGAGACCAGGTTAGGGACAGAAGGAAGTTGAGCTCTCTCTCTCTCCTTGCAGAGGTATAGAACAGTTCAGAGGAAATATAGTCACCTCTGTAGAAAAGTTGAGTTTGTGAAACTTCCAAACCAGGAAGGTTTGGTTAGAAAAGTGCAGGTTATTAGAAGCGAAAATACCAGGCTCTTAAAAAAAAAGTTCATTTCGGCACATTTGGAAAATACTCAAATTTTCTTCACAACCCCCCCTACAAAGAAAATCAGTAAAGTAGAAACCTTTGAAGTTGAGTGTTGGGTGGGATAGTGACTGAGTGGTTCGCACAACTGCCTCACAGTGCCAGGGACTTGGGTTCGATTCCACCCTCAGCTGACTGTGGGGAGTTTGCACATTCTCAGTGTCTATGGATTTCTGCTGGGTGTTTTGGTCTCCTCCCTCAACCCAAAGAGCTGCCAGTTAGGTGAATTGGCCATGCTGAATTACCATAGTATTCAGGGATGTGCAGGCTAGGTGGGTTAGCCATGTGAAATGCAGGGTTACAGGGATATAGTATAGGGGTTGGGTCTGGGTGGGGGATGTTCTGAGGGTCAGTATGGACCAAATGGGCTGAATGGCCTGTTTCCACACTGGAGGGATTCTACGTGGTGCACTCTGGGTTTGTGTGTCCGGAACAAATAATGTCAGGAAACAGATTGAAACCATGTTTTGCTGTGTTTTAAGATCATTCTAACGGTTCCATATTTAGATAGCTCAGTTTCTTTTGTGTAATACACTTTTATTCTGTTCTTAAAAGAAATGCTGCAGCCCTGTGTGACTTTGGTACATTGTGGTCAGTCACTGAAACATCAGTTGGGACCATAACAAGCATCAGCTCTCATTACAGAATCTTAATCATCATGTTTTGTCAGCTTGTCCTACTTCCATTACAGAAACATTGAAACAGGAGCAGTAGGAGGCCACTCAGCCCTTCAAGCCTGCTTCACCATTCAGTATTGGACAGCCATGGCACTGGCACCTACTGAAGGCAAGGCAGGTCTGAAGGCTTGAACAGCCTACTCCTGTTCCTATTTCTTAAGTTCTTATGCTGTAATATGATCATCCTATTCAGCACCCTGTTCCCATTTTCTCTCCATACCCTTTGATCCCTTTAGCCCCAAGAACTGTATCTAACTCGTTGAAAACATTCAGGTTTTTACCTTCAATCATTGTGACAGAGAATTCTAGAGGCTCACCATGCTCTGGCTGAAGAAATGGCTCATCTCAGTGTTTTCTGGTATATCCTGCATTCTTAAACTGGGATCTACGGTGCTGGACTCCCTGGTCTTCGGGAACAAGCTCTGGTTAGATTTTTATGGTTTCTGTAAGAATCCCCTCGTTCTACTAACCTCCAGTGAATACAGTCCCAACTGAGCCAGTCTCCCTTTATAAGCCAATCCTGCCATCCTAGGGATCAGTCTGGTCATTATCCTCAGAGTGGGGTGGTAGGACACAACAGTCCTGTAAGACACAGTGAGTCCCCTGTGCGTCACTGTGTCCTGTGCTACATTTAGCACAGGTTCGGTAAAATCAAGCAGAAGGAAACACATGCAAATACAGTGAGCAGGAGTACTGTCCAACAGCCAGTCCACTAAGGAGAGTATCTATCCCCTCAGGAATGATATTATTGCCAATATCAGCAGAGTAAGTGTCAGTTCTTATCTTAGTGATAGTGTACTTCTAAGTTCAAGTCTCCCATCAGAGACCTGAGCATACAAGTCAAGACAGAAGCGCTATTGCTGTGCTGAGGGTGTACCACACTGTCAGAACTTCCACTCTCTCAGCTGTGAAGTTAAATCCTGACCCTCTACATCCTCTTGGTGCAATGACAATAAGTGAGGATGAGTATTCTCCCTGATCAATACTTATCTCTCAACAACTATCTCCAGAACAGATTAGCTGGACATTGTCTCATTGTTACTGGTAGCCATGATGTGGAGGTGCCAGTGTTGGACTGGGATGGACAAGTCACGCGACAAGTCAGGTTAGAATCCAACAGGTTTATTTGAAATCACGTGTTTTGAGGGCATTGCCCCTTCGTCACCTGATGACGTGTGACTTTCGACATGGTTATTGGTGTGCGCCAATTGGGTGCCACATTTCCAATTTACAAATGTGACGACACTTCAGAAGCACTTTGTTTACGGCAAATGCTCTTCACTATGCCCCAAAGTTTTGTAGTGCACTATATGCATTTTTGCTGAGAAAAGGAAGATCAACAACAGCCAAAATACTGTATACACAAACTAAAGGAGGAAAGCTCGAACTTTTCAAATTAAAATTATTATTATCGCCCTCAATAAAGGAGAGTCACCAAACACCCTCTGGATGAATTTTCCCTATCAGTCCCGAAGGGAGTTGTATGGAAAGGGCTGGAATACGTGGGGCGTGCTGCCGAATTGACAGGCCAACAGGAAGTATTCAGTTACTGTTAAGAATGTGCCTGTGAGGAGTTGAGGACTGTGATATACAAAGTGGTTGATTTATAGGGCTATGTAATGCTGGTGGAGCTGCCAGCATTCAGTGAAGTTATCCAGCCATTCCATTCCAGCTAGATTTATTTGGTTGATATGGTAGACAGAGAGAAAAAAAAAGATATTTGGATGTTTAACAAAGCATACCATCTTCCAAAAAAAAGTATTTTAGAAGCTTGAGACATCTCCTGCATAACCAAAGAAATATTTCATGAGGGTTTGGGGGGGCGAGTAAATGTGTATCTTGCACCATGTCAAGTGCTGATTCTCAGCTGATAATTGCACAGCATGGGTTGGAACTGAAAAGCTTTGTTTTATCTCCCCTTCCCCATCCCAAACCCCCATCCCACCACTTTGGTCTCCCCTAGTCTGTGGAATTGCTGATTTTATCTCAGATACCGTACCTCAGCAGCTCAGCTGGATGCGCATTATGGAGTGTTCAGAGATGAACATTTCAGTCAAGCAAGATCTTATTTTTCTAACCCCAAGCTGACACACACTTTTTTAGCAGGATGATCAGGATTGGAAACTAGGACGGAGTTAATTCCTCCACTGCTTTGAAGACCACAAAAGGTTAGCAGGTGAACCGTGGAGCATTAACGTCAATTCAAGATTGCTGCGTAACATGTGTGTTCAAAATTTGTAGTGCCCAAAGCTCAAGTTAGGTCTTGAAAGGGGAGCAAGACACAATTAACAAGTATGACCTCAGAGCACGTTACCCACACGTTGAGGTCTCTGAACTTTAAACTCGTCAAACCTCAACTTAAAAAAAGAGTTGTACTTTCTCAGAAACCACCTAAAATGTACCACCGGTCAGGTTCATAATGCAAACCAGCTCAGTAGATACAGGCATTATCCACTGTGGCACACAGCCAACCAGACAAGGAAAGTCTCAACTTTCATGGACTAACCACTGGTCAGTACAAGCATTTCATATCACATACCAATACCCCGGTATTGGAAAGGACAGTGACAAACCAAATACAGATGTAGGTTTGTGGGCAAGTAGGTAGGTGGTCAGTGAGCCAAAACGGATTTGGGCTGATCAGAGGTTTCACCTCGGGTCATCCAGTTTGCCAGAAACCAAGTGTCAAACCTCACATGAAAATCAGATACTTGGAGCAGATTTTATATGGATTCCTGCATCCATGGAGCTTTATGAATAATTAGCTTCCAGAATTGGGTAGAAACATTAGTGGGGTCAGAGGGAAATTAATTATATTCGAGTTGAAGACAGACACTTGCTGGGATGTTGTGTAAATTGGTTGCTATTATACTATATTTCAGATAGGTGGCAAAGCCCTGCCACTAAAGTTCCATTTCAACCCCTTGTATCAGTTGATCTATTCTAACCATACCTTAGGGAAACTTTAACTTAGAGATCAAAGGAAGGAGAGGCCAAAAGTTCACAAGTAAACTATGAGTAATGGGTGATTAATACTTGAAGCTTTTTAAAGTGTGGAGATTGAATCTGGTCCTATTGGAACAACACCTCCAACAAAGACACTCAGTGTTCATACAGTAGAAAGTCTTTCATGATACAATAGTGGGACACTTAGTTTAGTGCACATTCTCTGATGCATGGCTACTGGGCCTAAATTCATGTATAGCCTATGGTATGTTCACTCTGTTTTTGTTGCGTTCCTGAGATCAAATCTACATCTTTGGTATTTGGTACACTGTTGCCATATTGCAACATGAATGCATGCGATCTGATAGGAGGGGACCTGGCCTCGTGTTGTGGTTTAGAGTAGGAGACCTGTGAAGACTCGTGCATTTTTGTCAGGGGTCATTACACACCTTCACAAAGTACATGGAGTACAACATTGAGGGGGTCATCCAAGCCTGCGTCTGCTTGACAGCCGAAGTAAAATGTTTTCACCGAGTGTGCGTTTGGACTCTTTTAAACAGGTGGAGGAAAAGAGAGAGGGGGAGATTCCTTTCTATTTTAAAAATATCTTTCTTTTGTGATTTCCTCCTGAATCCTGCATTTTTGTTGAGCTTGCATTCATATACTGGCGTTCACAACCTCAGGAAATTCCAAAGTGTCAAGGCAGGAATAGCACGAATGGATTAAACGAACACAGAAAATGCTGGAGATACTCAGAAGGTCTGGTTGCAACTGTGGAGAGCGAAACAGAGTTAACGTTTCGAGTCCTGTAGGACTCTTCTTCAGAAGGTTCTAATGGGGGGGGGAAAGACCATCACAACCTCTGGCTACTGTGCACGACATGTCCGTGAGGTTCTCTCTCAGTCAAAAAGCAGCACTTCTGCTCCAGTTGCAGCCCAGAGCAGAGTAAGCGATTACAAGGTCAACTTCTCCATTAAGCAGCAGGAAAATGGCAAGATCGAGTTTTATCATGGTCTTGGGTACGCTGCAGCACTAAACAATTATCCCAAATGGCAAGTAAACTGACTATCCAAGAGTAAAGTCAAATCAGGCAGATAGAATCAGCTAAGATTGACAGTTAACAATTTCTGCTGGATGGCCTCTTGTGGTGTGGTGGTAGGGTTCCCTCTCTGAGCCAGGAGAGCCAGGCTTAAGTCCCATCTGCTCCACAGGTGTGTAACATCTCTGAAAGGTTGATTAAAGAAAAATTCTCTGTGCCAATCATGGTCCAACCAAGCACCCTCATTTCATGTTTTAAGGATTGGTGTTCGCCTTCCAAATTGTGTTTCTTATGCCTCAGTACGGATGAGTGCAAAACAAAAAGAAAACTTTGTGTGTCTTTTTTGTATTGTTTGAGTTTTATAATAACACGAAATCCTTTAGGAAAAGGAACAAATAAAGCAAAAGCTCTGAAATCTCTGTCAGTCAGTCAGAAAGGACAGGGAGAAGAACAAGACTGACAACATCGAGGAACCTTTTGGCTCTATGACCTGGAGCTGGCTGAGCAGTCACGTAATAGCAGGTCACTGAGGGGGATGGTTACAGAAATATTGGAGGGGGTAGACTGACTTACAATGGAGGGAATCTTGGGGCAAGTGGTTGGAGGGGTAGGCTGCAGGAAGAGAAACACAATCCATACTTTATCTCTTTCTTAATGAATGTGAACTTCTGTAACCAATTGCCCAATTCCTGTCAGAATTGTTGCAAGAGGATACCTCACTGCACAGCCAGTTATTTTCAACCCCTCAAAAAAGATGAAGGCAGCTTTCGTTTGGTTTATACCACGAGCACAGAACATATATCTTTGCTCCGAAGCCTAGGACAGTCCTGCCCCATATATTCAAGGTCAAGGTTTGGATATTTGCTAATTTCGCGAACTAACTACATGATGTTGGGCATCAAGAGGTTCCACAATATGACCAAAATTGTGCAACATTTGTCACATATTGAAAGTTTTGGAAGGTCAATGATACAACGTTCTAAAAACAGGCTTGAAGGACATTTCCACTGGAGGCAATTCCTTCTTTTCCCTGCAACTCACTCCCCGTCCCCCTCCCCTCCCCTCCCACAAATCCACTTCACCTCCACCCCCAACTTTCCCAACATTAATCAGACCCAAGGAACAAACCCATACCGCTTGGGACATTATAAAGACTATTTGGCCAATTCCTCCACATCCCACCTTTCCTTACAACACATGGTTTACTCAAAACTTACAATTTCACTCCAGCAGCTCCTGCCTGCTTAAAGAAACTGTAACAATAAAATAGCAGAAGAGAGGTGTAATAGGTGACAAGCTTAGAACCAAACAGTTACTACTTTCTTTGGCTGAGCTGAAAAGAGATAGCTTTTGTTCAGGGGTTTCTTTGGCTGTGTCAGAATAGAGCTGAGAGTGAACAGCTATGGGTCTGCTTTGGGGGATACACAAGCTGCAGTGGTACACACGATTGAGGCTCTTTTATTATAAAAAATTATTGAAAGTACTACCTCGGTTCCTTCAAAAGGGGTTATGCCACTCCTTGTGGAATTTTGAGCTGGAGTCATGTAACTCCCAGTTTGAAATGAAGCAACCACAAATAATTTCACCACAGGTTTGCACTGTCAGGAAGCTGATATCTTCTGATAAGTTTGTCAATGAAAAGAAATACAAGTCAGAGGGAATCCTCAGCATCTGTAAAACTCAGCGATTATGATCTTGTGAGAAGTTGGACATGGAGGTCCTGGCGAATACAATGGTGATGAACCACCCAATAGATGAACAAAGCATTGCATTTATTTGGAGCCTTTCACAACTAAATGAAGAACTCCAAAATGAAGAACTCCAAAATGAAGAACTCCAAAATGAAGAACTCCAAAATGAAGAACTCCAAAATGAAGAACTCCAAAATGAAGAACTCCAAAATGAAGAACTCCAAAATGAAGAACTCCAAAATGAAGAACTCCAAAATGAAGAACTCCAAAATGAAGAACTCCAAAATGAAGAACTCCAAAATGAAGAACTCCAAAATGAAGAACTCCAAAATGAAGAACTCCAAAATGAAGAACTCCAAAATGAAGAACTCCAAAATGAAGAACTCCAAAATGAAGAACTCCAAAATGAAGAACTCCAAAATGAAGAACTCCAAAATGAAGAACTCCAAAATGAAGAACTCCAAAATGAAGAACTCCAAAATGAAGAACTCCAAAATGAAGAACTCCAAAATGAAGAACTCCAAAATGAAGAACTCCAAAATGAAGAACTCCAAAATGAAGAACTCCAAAATGAAGAACTCCAAAATGAAGAACTCCAAAATGAAGAACTCCAAAATGAAGAACTCCAAAATGAAGAACTCCAAAATGAAGAACTCCAAAATGAAGAACTCCAAAATGAAGAACTCCAAAATGAAGAACTCCAAAATGAAGAACTCCAAAATGAAGAACTCCAAAATGAAGAACTCCAAAATGAAGAACTCCAGAGACATAGTTACTGTTGTAATGCAGAAAAGGCTCTGCCAAATGGGATACAGAATTATACAGCACCAGAAGCCTGCTGGATTGTGGGCTACTGTGCATTACATTGGGATGGTATTAGTGTAGCTAGCCTCATTCACGAAGGGTGAAGAGGGAAATACGTCTCCTTATTCAGCCTCCCTGTTATTAAATGTGGAACAGCTGAGAAATTGGCCTGCTTTTCAGTAAGAAACAGCTCGGAGAGGAGGAGACCGCTACTGCAGTCTCCCCTGGCAGGGTTTACGTGCCGATTCTCAAGTCTTCAGGTTTTAGAGCTCACAAAAACAGCCTGCTAAATGTTTGCCCGCGTTGTTACATCGAGCTTACAAGTGTAATTTGAACTGAATGCCTGCACGGTATGCTTGCTCACTAACATCCAAACTCTATTCCACATCTTCAGGGAGCAATTCACCACATCCCATTGCCTTTCCAATACAAATCCTTGCCGAGTTGCAGGGCTGTTTAATTTGACTTCTTAGTCTTGACCTTTACCTGACCCTTGACCACTTGCGTAAGGAGCCTGGCAACATTTCAGGCTCTCTATCCCACAATCTGATAGTTTGAAGAGACATAAAACAGGGAAAAGCAACAGTAACAAACGTTATAATTGAAGTCCATCAAAAATTGAATTCAAAATACATTCCATTAGCTTTTGATGAACAGTCTTGCATCCATACCATTGATTCAGTACAATCTTAGCTTTATCACCGTTATTTAAACCTGGTGAACACTAGTTTGTTGTTCCTGTGGGGTCAAAGAGGGGTTAATGCTGGCCTGTATTTAAAGAGTCGCTATCACCGTGAAAGAGCGTTTGGCAAACATTTTGTTTTGGGGGCAGGGGTGTTTGGTGGTCTGACCAATAGTTTTTCACGAGGGACAATACCTCTAACATTTAAAAAGAAAGAAGCTGGTGCACTTGAGTTTGATGACATCAAGGAGGGGGCTACTGCAAAATCAGATTTTATTTTCAGAAAAGGAAAATCACCAAGAAAATTTGATAAATTTGTTTTGCCTGTCCCTTGGTCTCTCAGATTCTGGTCGAATGCCGATAGCTATATTGTAAAAACTAAAAGAACAATGGTGCCTTTTGAAAATGTGGCGACAGGTGTGCAATGCTCCTCAGAGCTATATCGGCAGAGAAGTGCTGGAAACTGGCCTTTATCACAGTGAACACTCCAGCTGTCACTTGGGCAATTGAAAGGACTTTGATGCTTTGCCTAACATACACAGATGTGTAGAAAGAGCTTCAGCTGCCTTGGTGGAGGTGGTGGGGGCGAGGGGGTGGGGGTGGGGGGGGTGGTATAGTAACAGCTTTTGTAGGCAGCACCTCTCCAATAGGACCTGCCAGAATTTCACAACCTAGAGAGAGTGTGCAGCACAATGTTTGCTGTAAACGATGGCCTACTGGACCTTTTGACATGAGCCTTAAATATTAACGAGCATATATGCTAAGAGTTGACTCTTTTGGCCAAGTTTGAGTCATGTCAAGCTCGTTTATGGTGATTCCTGACACTACGTCTAGTGAGTTTCACTGTATCTTACCAAAAGCACCTCAAATGGCCTGACACTGCCCCATCTTAGCCAGTGCTGCTCCAGGAAGAATTTGCCACCGAACAGATATCCCAGAACTCACCAGCACCCCTTCTGCCTGCGCCATGTTTAAAAGCTGATGTGCACCTGAACAAGCACCGTCAGTCCAGAGATGCCCTGCACAGTTCCTGCTGTTTGCCCCCGATATGGCAGAAAGGAGAATATCGGCCTGTCAGTGTGTGGGTCGAGACTTGGAGGACTTGCTGGGTCAGGTGGTTTAGACACAGAACTTCTTTTTGCCCCAGGACCAGGGGGAGGAGGCCACAACACCAGACCATGCCAGCTTAGTCCAAGGTTGCCACCCTGATGTCTGGAGGAATGCACAGCAGTGAAGGGAGAAAGTCAATGAGTGCCTCCAACTCTCTCCAATACATTACCTTCTCTCTATCAATCCTACTACTGCATGCCTTCTGCACTACCTACTCTCACACTTGGGAAACCTCCTCACCTACATGGGAAATCACAGCTGCATCACCCTGAATACCTGCCCAGTCCCTCATTCCAGGAGGAAAACAGCCCACAATAGGGCAGAGAGAGTCAAGACAAGTGGTGGCTGCCTGACATTTGACTCTTCGTCCCTTCTGAGGACAGATTCCTGACAGACTCCTCTGAGTTACTGTCAGACTGTGTCTAAACCCTGGACTGGTATTGGGGCCTAGTCCATGACTAACTCTGCTAGAACTCAGAGGGAAGGTGAGCCCCCTTGACTTAACAGAGGCCCGATGACAATCTTCCTGGCACCATGTCTGCACTAAATGACCTGGTACTACAGCAGTACTGACAGCCTGGCATCTGTGGCGGTGGGAGCAAGGTGTAAAAAGGCAAGGCAAGACAGGGATGCATTGGACAGCCCCATAGGTTCAGACTGGAGTCCAATGAAATCAAGAGAAAGCCTGGAGATGCAGCCTGGTCCAGTCCATGAGCTAGATACACGTCCCTGAGCTCACTGCATCTTCTCTGCAGTGTTACAACGAGAGTTGCCCAGTGCAGCCTGAGACACAGCACACTGAAGTGCAGAAGTGTCCTGTTGGTGAATTGGAGGAGATGTGCACATAAGGATTCTTAGATGCTGGCACATTTCAGATGCCGGCACATTTCAGATGCCAATCCCTGGCAAAAGTGGGGAATATGTGGCAGGTGCCCATGGGGAATGCCCAGAGATGTCAGTGCCTAGTGTTCAATAGGTAGGTCCTTTGGAAAAGTTTGAAGTTGCCTGGACTTCTAGCATCAGAGGCTGAATGTGAATGGAGGCGAGGTGTAGCATGAACAAGCTGTTTTAACAAGACATCATCCCCTCTTCAAATCGGCAACCCGCTTCTGCCTGGGGAGAAACTTAGCACACCACTCGCAAAAAAAGTATAAAAGACGGTGAAAATCCTGGGATTCTCTCCCTTACGAACATTGTGGGTAAACCCTCAGCAGGTATAAAGCAGCAGCAGCTCACCACGACCTTCAAGGACAACTAGAAACAGGCTATTAATGCTGGCTCAACCAGTTGTGCCCACACCCCACAAAATGAAGAAATAACCTTTTTTCAAAAACATTCTGCCTCCCATCTCCCATGGCCCAAATTGCTCAAACTCTTATAAAAGATTCCTCCCACTAACATGTATTACAAATCTTGTGTACACAACAGCTCAATGTTATTTCTGCATCTAACTCCAGGCCACTCCTTGAAGGATAAAATGGTTATATACTGCAGCAGTTAGTTGGGAATCAGACTCTACCGAACAGTACAAATATTGATTGGGTAATTGGCAGTGTCATTTCAGACATAAATGATTTTGCTTTTCACATTTGAGAAACTCCGGTGACCAAGTGACAGTGAGTTTAGGTTTTGAAAGCCTGTTAATGATAGCAAGGAGGATAGGAAAATGGCTGGGAGCAGAGAGAGATTTACAATGGAAGCAGGGGTACTTCTGATGAAGGGTCAGTGGACCCGAACCGTTAACTCTGCATTCTCTCCACAGATGCTGCCAGACCTGCTGAGTTTCTCAGAAGCAATTTTTGTTTCCGATTCCTCACATGCATAGATCTTGGTTTATTATGGCAGCACCAATACTTGTTTCTTTGATGCGTCAAGGCTATGCTGTCAGCCACCAGCCATCATCTACTGCATGATGACTTTGCCAACCACTCCCCCCCCCCCCAGCCCCCAGGCTTGTGTAATAACATCTCTGAACAGGGCGATTAGAAAAATGAGGCATACTGCTGGTATAAAAATGTGCCCTTAGTGGAATGCTGTTCAGGCCAAGTGGCCCCAGTTTTGCTTCCTCAGTCATATACAAGCCACAGCCATGGTAACAAACTGTTCTAGCAAGGAACGGTGTCTTGACTGATGCTTTGTAAATACTGCAATATGTCCTTCTTACATTGGTACAGGAGGAAGTTCAGATACAGTTGTGTAAACCCCACCTGAAAAGGTTATATGCAAATCTGAACTGGAAAGAAAAACCATGAGCAAAGTTATTTGCATGTCATTTAACAAGAAAACAACAGTCCCAAAGATGTACAGGTTAGGTGGGTTGGCCAGGCTAAATTGCCCATAGTGGGTTCGCCGTGGGAGGGTAGTGGGGTGGATCTGGGTGGGATGTTCTTCGAAGGGGTGTTGTGGACTCGGTGGTCCGAACGGTCTGCTTCCCCTCTGTAGGGATTCTGTCGTCAGTAGGTAGCTGCGCAGGTCGACTGTTGGGAAATTGTAATCCGGACAGACTAAATAAAAAGTGAAAGTCAATGGTAAACGTCACATGACATTACACATTGCCAATGCCAACTGCTTATACTCTTGTGCCTTTTACCCCAACGTGACCCTGGCACCCCAATGGAAAGGCAGGCAGGGGACACAAACTGCAAACATGCCCTCCTGGCTAAACTTCATGTCACCAACAGAACGGGCACCAAGATCACTGGCAAATAACTCTTACCAGTGAAGATTGTACACCAGGTTTGTAAAGCTGAAGAGGTCAGCTAGGAATCAACACAAGTCACATCCCTGATGTTCTCTTTGTTTCTCTTCAGGGGCACGCATGAACCAATCCTCCCTATAATACATGCGTCTCATTATAAATCAGATAGCTCGAGTTATGCAGACAGCTTTTTGAAGAGATTAAGCAGGAGATTCTATTCAGTGCTGTACAGTAATGGGACAAAAAGCACATGCACTTCACAGAAAAACCTGTTGGCAGACTTCCTGACACAATGATCCAATTCGAATGTCGCCCCAAATACCTTCAGGTTTGGCGCTCAGTTATTGCAGAAGAGTGACACGCCCAGGATTACTCCTTTGTGACTAATCTAAAGCAGTAAAGTGAGATTACACAGGGGTTAGTGTTTAGGATATATCTCCTGTCACAATGAAGGGTTGTAGCTTAAGGGACATACTTCAGAGGAAATAGCGTCTTGTGCAGAGAACAGACAAGATGCTGTCTCATCATCCTCCATTTCAGTAAAAAAAAGACAATAGAACAACCACCTATTACAGCCACTGATTTAAGTCAGGTGGGGAATTTTCTTGCAAGAATTGGCATTGCGGGTCCTGTAGAAGCAGTGGTTCACTTGTTGGCACTGTCAACTCTTGGAAATCAGAAGCGTTTAAGAAAATGCTCCAAGTCAGAGATGCCATCTTGGTAATTACTTAGTTGTAAAGTACTTTGGGTTGGACAAAGATGCGATTTTAGTGCAACATTTCTTTATTTAACGCTAAAGATTTCAGCAAGGTGCAACAGCAAAGGACATTAATTTGACATTGAACCTTCTTTAAATGCTGTCTAGCAGTAGGGCTAAATTTTAATGCTTTGTTCTTCGATACTTGATATGGTATCTGGAGAAATTATTATTACATTTCTCACTTTGTTCCAAAAATCCTGCTTTGGGAGAAGATATTCAATGAGTTAATCCCCTGCTAATGAAGGTGTTAAACAGAGAGCAGTGAGAATATGGAACTCTCAGCCACGTGGACTGCTTGAAGCAGACATATATCAGAGGAGAATTTGAAGCACAAATGCACAGAGAAAGCAGGATGAAGAGGGCAACAGTGGGGGAAGCCTGGCATTTCTTGAAACACTAGCCAAGACCACACAGGCCTAATGGCTTGCTTCTGTGCTAGGCTTCTGGATGTGGAGGTGCCAGTGTTGGAGTGGGATGGACAAAGTCAAAAATGCCTGAGGAAGAAGCGGGAGGGCTCCGAAAGCTTGCGGCTTCAAGTAAACCTACTAGACTGTAGCCCAGTGTCATGTGATTTTTCAACATGCATCCGGAAGCAGACTCTTTCGTACTTTTTGGGCTAGTTCCTTGCAATTACCTCTCAGAAATTCCTTTAACCTGATGTGACATTAACCGATGTACATTTCATGGGGTCTATGAACATCTTTTCCTCCAGAAACTCACCAGCTTGCAGATGGTGGAAGAATAAAAAGGCTTTCTCCTCTGACCACATGCTTTACAGTGTCAAGTCATCTTAATTTTGAGCTTTAATTAAAATATTTCTTCATTGGAAGTGAGCATCACTGGCCATCTCAAATTGTTTACAGGGCAGTTAAGTGTCAATCACATTGCTTTGGTTTGGGATTTAGTGTAGGCCAGGCCAGGTAAGGATGACAGTTCCCTTCCCTAAAGGGCATTAGTGAACCAAATAGAGTTTTCCAAAAATCGACAATGGATTCATGGTCATCATTAGACTCCCAATTCCAGATTTTTGTTGAGTTCAAGTTTCACCCTCTACCATGGCAGGATTTGCACTTGGGTCCCCAGAACATTACCAGGGTCTCTGTATTGTATCTGTGGGGCTGCACTGCAAGACATTGGCATGCAGATTCCAAACTCATTTCTTGTTAGAACCCCCACAGCCAAGAGATGGTGAAGGATTTTTGTTCCTGGCCTCGGGTTCAGATTTGTGCCGAACGTTTAATGTTTTTTTTAAGATTAGATTAGATTAGATTACTTACAGTGTGGAAACAGGCCCTTCGGCCCAACAAGTCCACACCGCCCCGCCGAAGCACAACCCACCCATACCCCTACATCTACATCTACCCCATACCTAACACTACGGGCAATTTAGCATGGCCAATTCACCTGACCTGCACATCTTTGGACTGTGGGAGGAAACCGGAGCACCCGGAGGAAACCCACGCAGACACGGGGAGAACGTGCAAACTCCACACAGTCAGTCGCCTGAGGCGGGAATTGACCTCAAATGTTGTTTATTGGCTCTGAAGTGTGGATTGACCCAAGGTTGTGAAAGGAATATAATACAACTCTTTACTTTTTATTTAAACATGGATTTTGTATATTTTTGAACCATGGAATCCTAGGGTAAACAGTGATAACCAAGCCTACGAAATACACATCAGATAATTTTTCAAACGAGACTTCTCCGCAAAACCAAACACCTAAAAGCATTGAAATGACAGAAGCACAGAGTGGAGAATACTGTACTGTTTATGCAAATGGATCTGGGAAGTTTGGTGGGAATTAAAAAAAAATAAATGTGCCATCCTGTACAAGAATAATTCTGTTTCACATGATTCCAGCTTTAGCAGTGGCTGCACTGAACAGGAACTTTGTTTGTCGTAGTTTCAAAGAAAGTGTTTCTGCAAAGTCCTGCCCAAAGCTAAATGCAAAAAGATTTCCAATCTGAGATTAGTGCAACACTGGCAGGGGGGGCAGCTTGCCTGCCAGCGGAGATCGCTAATCAATTCTCTGTTTGACTCAGTATAAAACTTGTATTTTTGAGCAGGGAGAATGAAAATTGTAAGAATACTTTTGATACGTCTCTATAGTATGAAGTCTTGGGTGGCATTAATCATCGATAATGTCTCAATCCGTAAAGCATTTTGCACACTTTAACAAACCACTTCCACCTCCTCTATATTCTTAGATGACCAAATGCACCTTTGTAGCTCCACAAAGCTGTGTACCAATATGGTAGCAAAGGGGTCCCCTCTGAAGGAGGACCATGTTCTTTCCTACACTCCCAGTGAAATACTGCAGTCTCAGAAATACTGTTGAATGTGGGGTACTGGCGAGATAAAAATCACCACCCCCTTGGCTCACAGCCTCATTCCTGATGAAGGGCTTATGCCAGAAACGTTGATTCTCCTGCTCCTCGGATGCTGCCTGACCTGCTGGGCTTTTCCAGCACATGCTCGCCTCTAATCTCCAGCATCTGCAGTCCTCACTTTCGCCTCTCAGAAATACTGTCTGCTCTTCTGCATAGTGGCTTGATGGTACCAAACATCAGTTTTACTTAGAAGGGGTGAAATACTTTTTGTTACATCACCACAGCTTCCCACGTGTCCAGTTTTCCCCTTTGCAAGAAATTTTCATTTTGGTCAAGATTACATTTAACATTAAATCACCTAATGATTGTTCAAGGTATAACAAATCCATTACTGATCCATCCTCTAAGCTCTGCCTAGAATCAGAGCCTCTGTTAGCATTGTAGGGGTTCTACTTGACCCAGTGGGACTGCACTGACCCTCCAACAAGCACCCCCTTACCTTATCCCTGTATCTTATGTTTACCATGACTAATCCATCTGAAGCACATCCCTGGACATGACAGGGCAATTTATAGCTTAGCCAATAAACCTAACCTACACATCTTTGGACTGTGGGAGGAAACCAGGGTACCCACGCAGGTACAAGGAGAACGTGCAAACTCCACACAGTCACCCAAGGATGGAATTGAGCTCAGGCCTCTGGCACTGTGAGGCAGCTGTGCGAAGCACTGAGCAACCATGCCTATTCTTTTTCTATTCCCAGTGGTGAATGAGGAGTTTCAGAACAAGACTGAACTCTGACTAGTTGAACGAAAAAGGTGTGCCGGACTCAGGGTCTTGCCAAACAGAAATGAATGCTGCACCAGAGAAAGTGGTGAACATGTGGTGTAGTACGTCAGTGTATCTCAAGCCACAGCGCAAGATGTAAAGGAATGCCCAGTCTGGGATTGTCCCAAAGCTATGTTGTCTTACTAGACGCATGGCATGACTAAAGCAGTCCCAGCTGCTGCGAATTCCCATCCCCTCTTCTGAAAACAAGACACATACTAAAAAGGTGATTTAATTGAAAACCGAACCTGAAAAAGCAGCTCACGTACGCTGATTCAACAACCACCTCTCTTTTTTATATCTTGGCTGTTATGTAGAAAATGGATGCAAAGTCAAAGGAGGAGATATTGTTTAGGGTGACAATTGGAATTTTGAGATGGGGTGGGGAAAAGAACCTTCAAGGAGGAAAAGGAAGGCAGAGGAATTTTGGAAAGGCAATTTTAAAACCAAATAAAAAGAGAGAGAGTAGGACCTGGATGGCTCACGGCACAACCACCAATAGCGTTTTGGGGGAAGAAGGGCTGTATTTTCGGTTCAGTTCTCGATGTCAGTGCCAATTCATGGAACATAGAACTTGTTCCCCCGAAGCCACCCCACACTGATTCAATGCCCTTCTTTAGCAAGGTTGAAAGGAGCTGGTATTCAGAACCCCCAACCACATCCTCCCCAAGGACTTCTGCACTTGGCAAACGGTTTGCATAAGCCATCTGAAGAGGTCAAGCAAGGTTAGGGAATTGTTCAGTAGAGTTTTTGTGATGTTAACTGCCTGTGCTTTCTAACAGAGCATGGAAGGCAGTAATCTAACCAAGGGAATCCAAATGAGGTCATAGACAAGGAGTAAAAACTCAAGGTGGTGTTTAAAACATAATCGGAACCCAGATTAGATTATAAATTCCATAGAATTTGTGCATTTGAACTGATATTTTTAAAAGCAAAGAATATTTTTGTATTTAATGTTCAACATATCAGAACAGGGACAGTTCTCTCCTATTAATTCTCTTAGGCCCTCATGAACAGAAGAGAAACCTGATATACACTCTCCCAAAATGGTCTTTATTATCAAAAGTGATTCAAGGTTCCACTATCTCAAGGCTTACCTCACCACCCTATCAGAGACTGTTTCTGAAAAGCATGCATTCATATAGCGCATTATCACACATCTAAGCAAGCCACACTCAGAGGGAATTACTTCAAACTGTAGTCGGCTGTTGTGCAGCCATTTTGTACAAAGTAAGATCCACTGATATCAAAGAGTGGAATCAGTTTTCAGTGGTTTAGATCAGAAGGAATGAGAGTACAATAGAAGAATTCTCTGCTGCTCTTTGAATACCGCATATACTTGAGTAATTGCCAATCTCATGTAAAAGTTGACCCCCACTTTTGGCCAAGTAACCTGAAATGTTCCAAATATCTCATGTAAAAGTCAACCCTATTTCTTCACAGATAATAAATCAATGTTTAGGAGTCAGCATCACATCCCGTTCCAGCTTTCCAGTCTGCTGGCTGTTCTGCTCCGCTCCCAGTCTTCCGATCCGCTGTTGTTTTCCACTCCAGGTTTTCAGAATTACCATAATTCATTAGTTTTTTTTTACTTTATTCGTTTAGAGATCAGTTGGACTTCTGCTGATGATATGGTTTGAATTTTGACTGGCATGAACTTCAGCCCCTCAAAAGTAACGTAATAGTCAACCCCATAGATTTAAACATTAAAAAGTAGTCAAAAAAAAATTAGACTGCCGCGGAACCTCTATTATCCAGCATTTGATTATCCGAATTTCAGAGTATCCAGACAAGATCGCAAGGTCCTGATGCTTGGCTAAACTATGTTATCCTGCAATTGATTATCCGATTAACCGAACAAAATACTCCCTGCCTGTGTAATACAGAGGAACCTTGATTATCTGAGTATATACAGCAGTGCTACAATTTGTTTTTTTTTTAAAAAATCTACCCAAACTGTCTAACTGGTTAAAAAAGGTGCCTTCAGAGACCCTACCAACGTGGCACTGGACTGTCAGCCAACATGAATCAGTGAGCAGGCGAGTGAGAAGACACAAGAGAGAGTTAGGATCCAGACCACCCATTTCCAATGACCCAGACCAGATCAGTAGTTGACTCCCCTCACTGGGCAGTGACTCCAAAATACCAGCCCCCTCTGCATTTACTGGCGGAGAATACAACAAGTTGCCAGCAATTTCAATACCATCGGGTCAGACTTGCTGATGGGCAAAGAACTCAGTATTTGGAAAACCGATGACCAGCACCCCACAAAAACCCAAAGCAAAGAGTGACACAGTTAGTGCCTTGCATCCCACAGGGTTGGAAAGCTTGCAAACACCACCACCTTCAAGTTCCCCTCCAAACCAGTCACCACCCTGACCTGACAATATATCACCATTCCTTTAGTGTCGCTGGGCCAAAATCCTGGAAATCCCTCCCTAATGGCACTGTGGGTCAAACCACAGCACAAGGACTGCAGTGATTCAAGAAGGCAGCTCACCACCACCTTCTCAAGGGGCAACTAGGGACAGGCAATAAATGCTGGCCCAGCCAGCGAATCCCTCATTCCACAAATCAATTTTCAAATAACTTAAAACCTGCTGATTCTTTGAACATGAAGAAGGTGGCAAGGCATCAACCCTTGCCATATGGTGCTATAACCTTTCCCAGTAGTGCTAACTAGTTCAATAACAAAAATGACCCTTTGAATCCAAAACTCAACACAGGGAGATATGAGGATGAGATCAGATTTATGATTAGTCACATTGCTTAGTTACATTTTAAGCATGGTTCTGACTTGTTATACATATTCATAAGCCTCCAATAGGTAGGAACATATCATAAACAATCTGCTCAGCTTAATAAGCTATCCTGTGAAAACAGCCTTAATAAACAAACTGCTCAGTGGGCTCTCAACTGACTGCACTTATTATGAAGTGGTGATGTACCCATACCCACCTTAAATTCTATTCAAATTCAGTTTCGGGCTGAGAGTATTACAGACAAGGCCTGGCTACTTTGCCGAAGGGGATGATGGGTCTTCTTGTTGAACCTCTACAGTTCAGTGATGCAAGTGCAGTGCCTATTAGCCAAGAAATTCCAGGACTTTGACCACCCAACACCAAAGGAAGGGCAATACATACCTATGCCAGCATAGGGTCAAGGGTAGAGACTCAGAGGGGAAGTTAGAAGGTTATAATGCTCCCTACTACTCGCTACCCTTGACTGTTCATTAGCAGATTTGGAATGAAATGGGTCCATCACTTGTACAATAATTCTGAGTTGCTTCAAGAGGTCAAGCCAAGGTACCCTTGGTATGGGTCTTGAAGGACAGGAAATAAGGTGCAGCACATTGGCTCAGTAGTTAGCCCTGTTGCCTCACAGTGCCAGGGACCCAGATTCTATTCCAGCCTCTGACAACTATCCACGCAAAGTTTGCACATTCTCCCAGTGTCTGCGTGGGTTTCCTTCAGGTGCTCCAGTTTCCTCCCACAGTCCAAAGGTGCGTGCAGATTACTTGGATTGGCCGTGCTGAAGTTGCCTGTAGTGCTCAGGGATCTGTAGGTTAGGTGGATTAGTCATGGGAAATGAGAGGTTCCAGGATACCGTAGGGGTCTAGGTGAGATGCGCTTCAGAGAGTCGGCACAGATCAATGGGCCAAATGATAATTGAATTGTGGGATTCTATGATAAGCTTCTTCAGGGCTGCAAATAAAAGTCTAAAAAAAAAAGAGTTCCCCAGTAATACTCCTCAAAGTAGGAATCAGGTGAATGTCAGCCTTCTTTCGACACGATTAGCATTCTTGGAAATGGAGACATTTCAAAGCTGCTGGGATTTAATTAGTGAGGGATAATAAGGAATTTTGTTTTTGTTAAAGGGGACATTATATCTCCACAAAAAAAAACACTAGTTTAGTTCTCCTAAAATCACTTGAACAACCTGCATTTTGATAGCACCTTTCACATAAAGGTTTCTGCCCTAACCAGGGGATCCCCTGTATTAACATACTGTGTATTATGTTTCAGAAGAATACAATGTGATCCAACCACACACCAAAGGGAAAGTAATACTGATGGTTTGTATGATATTTAAGAGGATGTGCGCATCATATGCGCAACTTTGAACTCATAAAGGGATTAGGCTGCTTTTTACACAAGTAAAACACACCTAGGCTTTCTTGCCAGACAGAACAATATTGAACCACACTGCTGCTATTGATCTGCAAGCCAAAAAAATGTGTTATTCTGGTACTTTCCAACACATCCGGATTCAAAAGCATTTCAAGAAGTTTCTTTCCACACTGAGGGAAGGAATTCAGAGATGTGTGTGACCCATGTCAGCTTGTTCCCATTCTGCACAGCCTGAGGGTATTGACTGGCCTGAGTGTCACATCATGTTGAGAAATCAAAAATTCAAAAAGTGTTGGCTCATCATTTAACCTTAAGCTCATTTTCCTCTCTTCCCTGCACCCCACCCTCCCCCCAAAAAAAAAACAGCCTTTTCTGAAATCCACTACCTTCGTTACCTGAGGTTTCATCTCAGCAATGCCTTCACTGCCAACCTACACCACTTTCGAATTTCACCCCAGATCCTTGCCTATAGCAGTGCTGATCTCCACACGTTGATATCGTCTTCCACCTTCGCTAGCCCAATTATTTTTTTTCTGTCCTGAGGCCCAAGAGTGCTGTTCCCACATATCTGCTGCCCATTGTCCTTCTGGATTGTAGATGCTGCCTAAAAAGAACCTTGTTGAATTTCTGCCACCTTGTGCACACTGCTTATATGGAGCATTGGTGATGGAGGGAGTGAATGTTTGTGGATGTGGTGCGAATCAAGCAGGCTGCTTTGCCCTGCATTAGTTAAGCTTTATACATGTTATTGGTGTTGCACTCATCCAGACACGTGGGGTGTATCTCATCACACTCCTGAATTTTTCAAAATTATGCTTTCTCTCTCTACACATGCAGAGTGCTACAGAAAAGGAAATGTTCACTACTGTGAGAAGATTAATGCGATGCATTTTAGTCATTGAATAAAGTCTACAAGGCTATCTTCCACTGCAATCAAAATTTCTCAAAGCCGTCAAATTCATTGTCCTCAGCCAAGAGTTTTATCAAATTCCTTCTGAATTACTTTGGTGGTGGCATCATCGTAAGGATTTCACTGGATTTGGTGCTCTTTCCGTTTCAGAATCATCCCTCAGCAACAAATCTTCCTCTCTTCACATTTTTGTTTTAAAATACAGATGACAACATCCCATGATTAGATTAGATTAGATTCCCTACAGTGTGGAAACAGGCCCTTCCGCCCAACAAGTCCACACCGACCCGCCCAAGCGCAACCCACCCAGACCCATTCCTCCACATTTACCCCTTCACCTAACACTACAGGCAATTTAGTGTGGCCAATTTGATAATTAAACCACACAAAACGCCAAGGCAACACACACACTTCTTTGTGAATGACTTTTCAAGACACATCCAAAAGGTTGAACCATGGGCATCAGACGCTCTGCTTCAACTGCAATGTGGGTGCCTCTTGATTTTCAATTGTCTGAACACGTTGCACACTGATAAGCTCTGGCCTTTACTGTGGACACTTACAGCCTATTGCACATTTCCTGCAATGAAAACTTCATTCCATCCTTATCCACCCAGCCATCTGTCAGACATGTATTAAATGTCCTATGGGGAGCTTGGCTTTTGACATGTTTTAACATTTGAAAATTACAATTTGCTTTAATTTCCCTATGAATTGGCCATGCAGCCAGGTACCACCATGGATCTTGTCTTATACAGTCAGAGATGTACAGCATGGAAACAGACCCTTCGGTCCAACCCATCCATGCCGACCAGGTATCCCAACCCAATCTAGTTCCACCTGCCAGCATCAGGCCCATATCCCTCCAAACCCTTCCTATTCATATCCCCATCCAAATGCCTCTTAAATATTGTAATTGTACCAGCCTCCGCCACATCCTCTGGCAGCTCATTCCATACATGAACAACCCACTGCATGAAAAAATTGCCCCTTAGGTCTCTTTAATGTCTTTCCCCTCTCACCCTAAACCTATGCCCTCTAGTTCTGGACTCCCCGACCCCAGGGAAAAGACTTTGCCTATTTATCCTATCCATGCCCCTCATGTTGTATGGTTCTCACTTGGACTGCTGAGGAACCTTTCCACTTCACAGTTGAGTTGTGAGACATACCAAAATTCATGAACATTTCATCAACGTTCAAAAAAAATTGGATTTTTAAGTCTCTGGATGACTTTGGTCTTCTGACAACACTTCTGTTCCATAAAGCAGCTACACCATCAAGCTGTTCCTTTTAAATCTTTGAGGATCTTAGGCTTCGATTTGGCCCACCTCACTACAACTATGCACATTTCTGGTGATGTATAACCTGATGATTTTTGATTCTCATGTGTTTGAAGACCCATTCCATTACACTCTTCAAGATCAAGCCAGTGGCTGCTCCCTCTTCTCATGACGCATCTGGTCTTAGGCATCACCTTCAGGGCAGATTCTTTCATCTCTTCTTGCACCAGTTTTGTTTGCAAATACCAATTTCCTTCACTGAGGGACAGTTAACTAACAAATGTTATGACTTTTATCTCAAAATCAAGCTTCACATTTCATTCTTTTTGCAGGGAAGCCCAAGTCAGTTTTTCATTTACCACACACGGATTGCTGTGTGGGTGGACATCAATCCTACACATTTTCTTGGTAACCCATGCTCAATTCCATGCAGCGACTTAAGTGAAGCATGCATTTCGGAGATGAAATTTTGAAGTCAGCTGTTAATGCAAGTATAGCATTTCCCACCAGGAACTTGTCTGTGAACTGTTTTTGAAGAAAAGTTTTTAAACAAGATTTTTGGTACGGAGAAAAGGAAGTCATCTCAAATACCAGGCAACTTATATGTCACAATGTACATGCACGCACACGCTATTATGTATACATATTTGTGACCTCTTCCAATAGGACAATCCTCCAAATCTTTGTACTCTTCCAATTCTAGCCTCTTCTACAGCTCTGATTTTTTTTAAAAAATCACCATTAGCACGGTGTTTTCAACTGCTTAGGCATTAAACTTCACAATTCCTTCCGTAAAGCTTTCTGACTCTCAGTCTTCCTTTCAGACACTCAAATCCTTTTTCTTTGACCCAGTTTTGGATATAAATATATTCAGCCCAAATGTAACACAGGATTGGAAGCAAGCCTTGAAACTGCTCACTGAAGTGTCTACTCCGGTACATTTTAAAAGCTACAAATATTATTTCAGCATATTTTACATTTGATATTTTGAATACATTACAAATACATTTTGAGCTGGCGGTAAGGCATTGTACAAGTGAGTACTGTATCTATAAATCAACAATAGTTAAAAACAATATCACTGTGCTCGAGATAGACCTGCTTCCTTTCAAAAACTCAATTGATATTGCATGAATATTGGAAGTTCATTTGATATATGGTAAAACACGAATAGCTCAGATCGCAAATACATGACTTGATAACACAGGCAAGTGAAACAGGCCTCTTGATAGGCAGTGAACCATACTGTACAGAAACAGACCCTTTGGTACACACCGACCGGTGTTCCCAAACTTACCTAGTCCTACCTGTCTACACTTGGCCAATTTCCTTCCAAACCTTTGAGTCATAAACTTATCCAAACGTCTTTTAAATGTTGTTACTGTACCTGCATCTACCACTTCCCCTGGCAGTTCATGCTACATATGAACCATTAAAGAAATTAACCTTTCATGTCTTTTTTAAAATCTCCTCTCACCTTAAAAATTAGATTACTTAGTGTGGACACAGGCCCTTTGACCCAACAAGTCCACACCGACCCTCTGAAGAGCAACCCACCCAGACCCATTCCCCTACATTTACCCCTTCACCTAACACCACAGGCAAATTTAGCCTGGCCAATTCACCTAACCTGCACATTTTTTGGACTGTGTTAGGAAACCCACGCAGACACAGGGAAAATGTGCAAAGTCTACACAGACAGTTGCCCAAGGCGGGAATTGAACCCAAGTCTCTGGTGCTGTGAGGCAACGGTGCTAACCACTGTGCCACCGTGCCGACCCCTTGTCTTGAAATTCCCCACCTAGGGATAAGACACCTGCCATACACCCTAACTAACCCCTCATGATTTTATAAACTTCTACAAGCTCTCCCCTCAACCTCCGACACTCCAGTGGGGAAAAAGAAAAGTCCCAGCCTCTCCTTATGATACAAACCTCCCAATCCCAGCAACATTGTGGTAAATCTTTTCTGAACCCTCTCCATCTTAATAATATCCTTCCGTTAAGAAGACAACCAGAACTGGACACAGTACTGCAGAAGAGGCCTCACCAATGTTTGTACAACCTCAACATCCCAATTCTTATACTCAATAAGCAATGCCTTACAAAAGTGCACAACTTTAATAATTTTTTTTAAAGAAAAAACAGGTCATTGATTGTTACATGAACATTATATGAAGAATGGATTGGACTCATTCATGTTGGCCCTTTCCCTCGACTGCCATACTCTAAGATGGCACCTACGGTGGGGTAGGGAACTGTAGAGTGGCAGCAGCATGGGGTTTTGTCCTGGCATGGGTCAATGTCTTCAGTAGTGCAGGGGCAAAAGGGAAAAAGAAACCAAAAACAACACATTGGCATCTAAAGTGGACCCAGTCAACAGTTACATTTACACGTGGGATATTAAATGTTGTGTCCAGACAGGGACTCCACATTTGTCAACACATGTTGCTCATTTTGTGTTCCCAAAATGTATATATGTTACTGTAATAATGAACAAAGGCAAAGACAAAAAGTCCACAGCGTCCTGATTTAGCACGACGAGCTCACTTATTGGAGCTTACTCATATGAATGCAGTTGTCATGGTAGCGTGGCGAGGGAGAGGAAGTGGAGCACAACTGAAATAATCTGCAGAGGACTATCAACCCATTTATAAATTAATCCTGTGATCCAAGTCTGTGTATGGGATTAAAATACCCGTCAATGTCTTACCAAAAATGGATGTTACGCAGCAAGTTCCAGACCCAAGGCATCAAGTTGAATTGTCTCAGAAATGGAGTGACTAAATTCACAACTAACTCCCAACATTGAAAAGGTGAGTCAAGCAAAGTAATTGTGGGTAAACATTTTGAATATGTTCCCACTCCTGGGCCTTCGGCCTTTTGTCCCAATTATTTTAATTATGATCTCACTCATGTAGCCAACAGAAAGATTAGATGATTATTCAGGTTAATCACACAGATGCTCCTTATTATAGGTCCAGACTGTCTCTATTCTTTTTCCTTCAAGTGCATTTTTTTCATTTTTTGAGAAACCTCGGGCTGTCTCTTTTGTACAAATTAGAATTCCAGTCACTTTAACTCTTTGGATACCAAAAGACCTCGGTCCTGATTTCAAAGCCATCCTCAAAACCATAACAGTGCAATCCACATAGGGGAGTTTCTGCTTTGTATTCAGTGATGTTCGAAAGTAGAACTCATGGGATAGATAGAAGCCTGTTGCCTAATACTATACACAGGATTGTGTAAACAAGAAAAAGGAACTGTATTTTAATCACAGTTTCACAGACCCTCAGAATATCTCAAAATGTTTTACAACAAATATTTTTGAATATAGTCTCTCTTGCTACAGAGGCTACAGCAATTAATTATGAACAAAGATATTTAAAGACCAAATAAATGCATTTTTATTTAGTCTCTTTTTACATAAAACAACATTTTGGAAAACAGTACATGAGTAATGAGATACAACATGTGGTATGTGAGGCAGGATTGGGAGATTTTCCTATGTTTCTATGGTTTGTCCCTATGGTTCGTCCCTATGGTTCCCAAGGCTCTCCACTATTGGGATTTTCTTAATGTCATTTCTGTTGACTAGTTGACGGGAGAATAGATGAGTCAGTCAACAACTCCATCATTGCACCAAGGGACAATCAGGTTAGCAAAAGGTAAACCCAACAAACAATAGTCTATTTTACATTCAGAAATTACCATGTTCTTATGGTTTTCTAAAATGAAATATTTTTAAGACACAGAGGTAAGTAGATTCACGTTAGGCAGTAAAATCAAAGGTAGATGAGAATATGGAACGAAGAACACAAACCAATTAGCTACAATCTCAATTAACTGCAGAGCAGGCTACTTCTGCTCCTAATTCATCTGATCAAATGCTGTTAGAGAGAGAGAAGAATGTTGGCTGGAACATCACAAAGCTTCCCCGTTCTTCAGCCAACAGTTCCTTGAAATGTCTCAACCAACAGACAGCAAATCCAACACACTGCATTCCCTATTGGAATGTCAGGGCTAGACCTTGCCCTAAAATTAATGGGGGAGGCGGGGGTTTGGTGGTTGATGCCTCGACCTTCTGGCTCGGAGGTGAGAGCATGAGCACCAAATTGCTTTCAAAATAACAAACATTCGACAATCCTACATGTTCACAACAGGTCAGCTAGCGTCAGAAAGAAAAAAAAAATACAAGTCTAATGTGTTGCTGTTGAACAAGCATTTTGGGCATTACCTTTTCACCTACCTGAAAATTTAACCTGCCCTCATTCAGCTGCTCATTGCTGTTGAGTTCAGTTTTACTCCAAAATGATTTTAAAGAAAATGGGTTCAATGTGTTTCTGGCACACTAACAAATAAAAAGACTTCTATAAATTGTGCTATTGCTTCATTTCACTGAGTTTATGGCTTATAGATATCATGTAAAGGCTGTGAAAATTGCCGCAGTATGTGGGGTAGGTAGCATTTCTCAAAGTGTGGTATAGTGTGGATGATTGCCTCCTTTTATGGAAGGTGCAAGGTGCAAGGAGTAAAGAGCCTATTAACCCATTATTTACATATTAACACGTTCAAATTCAAAATTAATGAAGCCATATGTATAAGTCCTATCTTAGATTGGCAACCAGATTACTGGAAGAGTGCCTCCCTTATCTACACCCCAAGGAGCCACTTTCCCATTATAGGTACTTGCACGGTTTATGCTGGAAACAGCCTTTCCTTCCTAAAGCTGAGGGTGCTGCCAACACCAGTCTCCCGCTCAATTACTGTAACCTCACAGCTCAAGGTTATTACCTCCATCACAAAGCACAGAACAGAGAGACAGGGAGAAGCCTCAAAAGAGCTTCATTTTTAAAGCCACATTGAATAAAACACAGCAAGGTGGAGCTATGCTCAACTGAGTTGCCCTCTTCACTTGGTTTGGACTGTATTTAGAATCATAGAGCTGCAAAGCATGGAAACACATGTTAATATATTCAGCACTATCTTGGAAAAAATTCTGGTCACTATCATGTTGCTGTTTATAGGATATAGCTGGGTACAAACTGACTGTGACATTTCCTACACTACAATAGTGACTAAACTTCAAGTCAATAACTTATCTGGACAGCACGTTCTGGAGGTTACTAAATGCAAGCTCTTTTTATATTACTTCACAAGCCCAGTACACTGGATCAATGGAAAATTTGGAAATTACACAATCGACTTCTACTTAACCCAAGCGTTTGTAACATGCAATTCTTAACATGCTGCTGTGTTGCCCCCGGCAGGCAGATGGTTAGCAATGGGTTTTTTTCTAAAAGAAGGTTCTGTAAACAGGTGATGTGGGTTATTCCCAGTGAAGCATTAAAACATTACAGCTGCACAACAGAGAAAAAAAAATGTACAGTTCACAGCTCTGAGTTTGCTCTGTGTCTGGAAGATAACAAACCCACTTGCTTTTAAAATTCAAACACGAGATGACTGCATTCAATGTGTCTTACGTTCAAAGAAAAAAAAAGATGCAGCATGGCCTAAGAAGTCAATGAGTACATTACTGCATTGGCCTGACATTATAAACTGCCCTGATTACACACACTGATTACAGTATACACAGAGCACTGTCTTTGTTTACACGGTGTTCTGGCAGGGCTAGTCTGATCCAGAGTCCAAGCTAGAGCCCAAAGAGACACTCCAGCTTTTCCAGGCTGCCACTCAGAACACTTCAAAGGCGGAATATATTTTTGTCGAAGCACGGCTATGGTCAAAAAGAATTCAAAGTAAGCTGGCCAGCTGTGTTTAAACTGAGACTCCCCTCCACACACAGACACACTTTCCTTGACCATTATATGCTTAATATTTCAGATTGGTGATATATACACACACACACACACACACACACACAAACTACACCACAGATCTGGCAACACCACCTTCACAAAGTATTCACTATTTCCTTGAACAATAAAAGGATCAAATTAAATGTACTTGTTCTCTCTCACATGGATGTTTGAAAGACTTATTGAGTCATAAAGATAGTGTCCCCTCTCTCATTTTTAATTCTGTGGCATTGTCAAAATTCTCTCTATTCACAAAATGAAATCGCTGTTGTCATTGTGAGGCTGCTTTGGTTTCAGAGCACACTGACTGACTATCTGCAAATGGGGCATAAAGGTCCCTTTTCGCTGGTCCTATTCATCGCTAACGCCTGCCAATCCTGATCAAAGATTAGCAACCCGAAACGTTAGCTCGGTTTCTCTCTTCACAGATGCTGTCAGACTTTTTGAGAACCTTGGCCATTTTTTTGTTTCTTTTCGTATTATTTATCTTCCTCCTGTCTTTGATTGTTAAACTCAATCACAATAATCTTGGACCCCCAAATTAAACTGCAGCACAAAGCATTGTTTGTCGTGATCATCCTGAAGGTAACAAACTACAGTCAGTTGATGTTTGTAAATTCCCAGCATTGTAACGTGAAATTCAATGAAAACTCACTTCACATGATGTGTGGGAACAAGGAATCCGTAATCACAGGGCAGCGAAGTACAGGTAGTAGGAACAAATTACACTCTAAACAGTAGCTTGCTCTCTCTCTGTGACCTGCTGTGATCTCCTGTTTGAAGTACAGGTGGTAGTCAGTAAAAATACATTTCTTCCATAAAAGATTGCAAGATGCAAGAGCTCAGGTCACCGGCAAACAGGACAGAGCAAGTGAGAAGGCCGAGTTTCTGACCGCATATCAAAACAACAAGGGAGCACTTTAGAAATGGATCACAAGATGGCTCAAATATGCAATCCCCCGATCTACCACACCACTCCATCCCCACCTCCACAAACCCTGCTCTAGTCCAGAATATAAAAAAGGTGGTGAAGTACTGGAGCCAATTTATTTTTACACTCTTGTATTTAAAAGTTTTTTTAAAAAGCCTCCTGATCCCAGTAACCACAGATTCCATCTGTGGCTATTTATAGGGAATCACATCAATCCCTAGTTAATACCCACCACCTGCATATGATTAAACACATTGAATGTACAATTAACACCATTTATATAGCCTTTCAGTGTGTGAAATTCATTTCCCAGTTCAAAACACCAAGACATCAATTGGGCAACACTTAAATGAAGTGTCACAAGTGTAAACTGACGTTAACTCTAGTGATGGATCTCCAAACACCGTTCTTTGCACAGCTGTTTCATCCCCCTACATCTAATCAAATTTAATAAAAGGTCTGCCCAGAGACAGAGACAATCAGGTGGAAAGACATTTTCCTCTCCGTTAGGACTATTTTGAAAGTCTGGTGGAAATCTTGTTGAACCCACAAAAAAAAAGCCTGGTTCCACAGCAAAGTTATAGTGAAGTGGTTATGATGGTGGCGTGGAGCACAAATGAGCAGCCAGTCTGAACCCATCCCAACAGTATGGACATCTGGTGAGAATTGGCCCAAACTGGCCTCTTGTACATCTTCACACTTACAACCACCAGAGTGAGAGGTGACAGATGATGCCCATGCAGCACGAGCGAGCACTTCTGCAACAAAAGGAACTGCATCGGGCACACTAGCCCACTCAGCCCATCAGAAAGAGGAGTAGGATAGGCCATTCCATTCATTGTGGTGAAAGTGAGGACTGCAGATGCTGGAGATAAAGGCAAGACTAGAGTGATGCTGGAAAAGCACAGCAGGTCAGGCAGCATCTGAGGAGCAGGGGGGGGGAAAAAAATAGAAAAAAAAACAATTAAAAAAAAATAATCGACATTTCCTGATGAGGGGCTTTTGCCTGAATGATGAAGGGTTCCTGCCCGAAACGTCAATTTTCCTGCTCCTTGGATGCTGCCTGACCTGCTGTGCTTTTCCAGCACCATGCTAATCTGGACTTCATTCTGTTCATTGAATCTCCTTGACCATTCAATCATGACCGGTATGTTTCTCAACCCCATTCTCCTGCCATTTCCACATAACCCTTGATCCCTTACTCCTTTCTTAAATACATCCACAATCTCATTCTTAATAATGGACTCTGAAATCTTACCAACAACTGAGGGTCAGGCTAACCGGCCTATAACTTCCTATCTGTTGCCTCCCTCCCCCTTCTTAAACAGGGATGTAATATTTATCATTTCCAGTCCTCTGGGAACCTCCCTAACTCCAATGATTCCCAAAGGTCATCACCAATCCTTCTACAATGTCATCAGCTAACTCCTTAAGAACTCTGGCATGTCGACCACCTCTTCCAGGCAATGTATCCACCTTCAGACCTTTCAACTTCCCTAGCACCTTATCTTTAGCAATGGCCACTACACTCACATCTGCCCCCAACTCTCTTGAGATTCTGGTTCAGCCTGGGAGAGGCAAGAACACCTGAACAAAGACTTCCTCAACATTAGGAAACACTGCAGCTCCATTCAATGTGATAATACAAAGTAAGGGAGCCTGGGTTTAATATAAACAGGAGATACATTCTTCCTTTCTCCTTCCCCTCTCTCAAAAGAAAATGTCTTAGCGCTGCAGAAGAGACATTGACACTAATCTTTCCTGCTCACTGGAGATTTCCAACCAAAAACACTAGCCATTTTAAGAGGAAGAGCCCATTTCTTTCAGTTCTCACTACTGATCCTTTCCCAGTAAAACATTTCACTCACTTGAACAGAGGGCGAATTCAGTTAAAACCTTTGCAAGGCAAAGAAACAGCCCGCAGAACTGGATCCACCTCTATTTCACTTTCTGATGAGATCACCTTACAGTCCCACCACCATTCCATTCTCCAGGGCACGTAGCATTCCAAAACCCTGTGTGCACTGAAGACTTGGTGCCAAGGTAAACCTGGTATAGTTTACTCCAGGTACCGCCAAGATAAGGATCAAAGCTGCTCCATTTACACAACAAACACAGTGCAACAATGGGAGATAAAGAAAACTGCTGAACAGGCTGCCTGCAAGCATGGTAGACCACAGCAACAAGATGACCACAGCAAACTGCATTTAACTAGCACCTTTTAAGATCAGAATCTGGCTCTCTGCGCTGAGCAGAAGTGTTATCAAAGTTTGACACTGAGGAGGTATCAAGACAGATGACCAAAAGGTGAAATCAATGGATGTGGATCTTAATGAACTTCTTAAAAGGAGTGCTGAGAAGGATTTTAAAGAACTTGGGTCACAGGTGGCCTTGGACATTCCGAGCAGAGTCGTGGATCACAGTAATAAACAAAACAGCACAACATTATCTTTCCTCCTGCTTCCCCTTCTTTCACCTGCAAAGACATACATTGTGGTGAGAGTGTGAGATGGTTAGGCTGCCCCTGTTTTGTCTTCAAAAGGTACCCCAGGACTACATTTATTGGCAGTCAGTAGGTTGCCTGCAAGCCTAGTGCCCTGTTCTGGCAGGTGAAAACAAGAGTTCTTTGCCAATGTCGAACCAGAGAACATTACTTGGCAACATTCCGGTGGGAAATTTGGTTTCCTATTGCTGTTACACTGGGAAGCGGTGTATAGGAGGATAATGTCAACTGCACCTGCAGCAAAGAAATGTAATCCAAGAAATACTCCCTCTGGATTTCATAAACAAGACAGCATTTGGCAAAGGAAAAGAAAAGACAGGCATGCAAACAGAGAAAACACGGTGTGCACACAGGTTAGTGAACCACTTAGTGTACTTTTTTCTTCTCGAATAAAGTCATGTTCAACATAAATGTGGTCAGTGAGCTCAGTTACTGGACAGGTTACAGAAAACCCACATACATTCTGTACTCTAGTAAGTTTAATTAGGATCAGTGCCCAATTTTCCTCAGTAAAGTTTGATCTTAAGCGTTACTCAGACTTCAACTTAGCATTTTGTAGTCCACTGGGCCACTGTGAGACAGTCAAATGCCAGCCTTATTTAACATTTCCTTCTTCCTTCCCTTTTGCTGTAACTTAAGAAATCAAGTTTGTGGAACTGAACAATTGAACTCTGCCGCCATGCAGGCGTAACGCTGAGGGAATGCCTCATTGTCAGAAATGCCTTCCTGTAGATGAGGTCTTAAACCGATATAGTCTCACTGCCTGGTCAGACATAAATGACTCCATGGCACTTTTCAATGGGGAGCTCTCTCTGGTCTCCTGGGCATTACTTACTTCTCAACCCACTCTG
This sequence comes from Chiloscyllium punctatum, assembly GCF_047496795.1. Classification (NCBI taxonomy): domain Eukaryota; kingdom Metazoa; phylum Chordata; class Chondrichthyes; order Orectolobiformes; family Hemiscylliidae; genus Chiloscyllium; species Chiloscyllium punctatum. Next base: position 60,445,751 of record NC_092755.1, read on the forward strand.
TCAAAAGCACAGGAACACAATGGCAGTGACCCCATTCCCGATAGCTTGGTATGTTCAAACTGGTTTCTGCCTTTCCCCTCAACAAATGGGACCGCACTGCACAGAATTGAAGTTTGCTTTTTTGAAGGACTTCCATCTCAATCTTTCAATTCAGGTTTTGGGGTCTAGCACATATAAGCCAGTTACCAGGTCACTGTGAAATTAGTTATCCAAGCAAAACCAAGTTGAACCTGATTTTTACAAGATGGGGCTGGTATTGGTGTCAGTCGTGTTCAACAGCATTACAAGAATCGGTACTGAGATGCGAGACTCTCTGATCTGAATGTGAAAGATCATTCAAAACAACAAAAAAAAACAGCTTTTGAATGTCAAGGCCATCAATTTAACAATGGGTGGGCCCTTCAGTTAGTGAAATGCTTTAATTATTAGCTGCATCTGAACATAAATTCCCCAGGGGCAACTGATTTAGGCAGCTTCTACTCTACATAAATCAAATTAAAATGAGTACTTACTATGAAGTCTCTCTACACATTTCTCCAGTGACCTGCTGAACTAGGATAACAGAGAACCTCTCAGATTTGGTCACTGGCTCTTAATGGTTTACTCCGAGCTGGATCAATGCTTAGGTGTCACTAGAAGGGCAACTGGGGACGGGTAATAAATGCTGGTCTTACCAAAGGCCACATGGTTGAACACTAACCCATGGGATGCAGACATGGACTTTGGCTGCCAGTGCAATTGAGTCTGGCCTTGGTGCTTCTTGCAGTCAAATGGCTCAGCATCCAGGGTTGCACATGAGCAACCCACTCCTTAGCACATCGTTGAATGTGCATTTGAAGATACGAGTCAGTTGTGACTCAAAGGCAGGAAAGCAAGAAAGTTTACGACAAGAGTGCCTTTTTGTTGTGTTATTGTCATGATTTTCCTCCAGCTCTCTCGAAGAACAAAAGAACAAAGAACAATTTGGCACAGAATCAGGCCCTTCAGCCCTCCAAACTTGAAATGCCATTTTGTCCTTCCATATTAAAACTGTCTTCATTTACAGGATCCGTATCCCTCGATGATTCTTGAATACTACTATTGTGTCTGCTTCCAGCATCTCCTCTGGCAGCATGTTCTAGGTACTCACCACCCTTTATGTGGAAAATGTGCAGGGCACATCTCAAAACTTCCACGCCCTCATATCTTGAATCGGTGTGCCCTAGTAATTGACCCCTCCACCCTGGGAAAAAGCCTCATACTTTCCACTCTATCCAAGCCATTCACAATCTCATAAAAACTTCTATCAGGTCACCCCTCCACCTCCTGAGTTCCAGTGAAAACAAATAGAGTCTATCCAACCTTTCTTCATAGCTAAAATTCCCCATACAAGGCAACATCCTGGTAAACCTTTTCTGTACCCTCTCCAAAGTATCCATATCTTTCTGGTAGTGTGGTGACCAGAACTGTATGCAATATTCCAAGTGTGGCCTAACTAAGAAGTTCTATAAAGCTGTTGCATAACTTGTCTATTCTTATACTTAACGCCCCTTCCAGTAAAGGCAAGTGTGCCATAGGCCTTCTTCTGCCTGCACTGCCACCTTCAGTGATCTGTGGACCTGCACCCCCAGATCCCTCTGCATATCAATGCTCCTAAGGGTTCTGCCATTCACTCTATAGTTTCCACTTGTACCTGACTTTCCAAAATGCATCAACTTACATTTGTCCAGATTAAACTCCACCTGCTACTTTTCTCCCCATTCCTCCAATTATTCGATATTCTGCTGTATCCTTTGACAATCCTCACTATCCACAACATCACTAATCTTTGTATTGCCTGCAAATTTACAAATTAGACCAGCTGTTTTTTTCCTCCAAATCACTTATGTAGATCATGAACAGTAGAGATCAGAACACTGATCCCCGTGGAACACCACTAGTCACAGTCCTCCATGCCGAAAAGCATCCTTCCACTGCTACCCTGTCTCCTATGACTAAGCCAGTTCTCTATCCATCTTGCCAGCTCACCCAGATACCATCTGACTTCACCTTTTGTACCAGTCTGCCATGAGGAACCTTGAACGTGCTAATTTATACTGGGTTATAATCCTCCTCAGGCTTCCCCCCTCCCCCGAACCTCTGATACATCAGCCTAGCTTAGCAGTTGATTTCCCTCACCTCTTTCAGACCTAACTGACTTTTAGTCGACAATTGCAAGAATCTCCTGCTCATTTTTGCAGCAGATTTTCTATGTACACCACCCTCCCACTGACAAGGTGTAGAGTCCTCACCATGCTCAGTGGGACAGTCACCCCTGTATTACTTACATCCAAGTGTCAGGATACTCCTCAGTTTCTGGTCTCACCACACACCCACTTCCCTCACTTCCTGTTCTGGCAGAAGTTGCTTGGTGGTGATCTAGGGATAATTTTGCCACTTGGTCAGTCATTTTCCTTTGTTGCCAAGACCCAGACTTAACCTGGAGACCCCAGAGTACTGCTGTGAGCAACCTGGGCGGAAATCACTGGGGCACTGAACTGTTTCTTTCAAAATTTCTTTGAGCACTTTAATAAGAGTATAGGAGGAGAGGTGAAGGAACATGGGTTGTGCAGCACCATTGGTGGCAGGCATCGGGAGATCTCCAAGAATACGTCCCACTTAAGCCCACACACTCAGGAGTGAAACCAGTTAAGGCAGCACAAACTGAATCTTGGGGATTTTGAGATATTCCTCTAACTTTTGGCTGGAGGGAGAGCTAACAAAAAGAAAAGCAAGCAAATTGGCCTCCTTTGGGGGCTCGAGAAGCCACAGGTATGTCAACAGAATAATTTAATAAGAAACTGTAGAAATACAACTCCAGTTTAAAGGAAGGCACACGATTCATTCCAGTATTCAGGAAACTGAAACAGAAAAAGACTGATACAGACATTCCTATAAATATTTTAAAAGATCCTGTTAAATTAAAATGTTGTCACATGGACACAACTAGCCTCAAGTGATGCAAGCTCAAATACGTGCTCCATAGCACCACAAATCAATTTCAAATTTAAAACTGTCAAACAGCACCTTGACTTTGCAAAATGTTATTTTCTTTTAAAATGGTAGTTTACTCCTAAAACAAAAGAAAAGGCAAAAGAGGATTAAGCAGAAGCGACATCTAATTTGCACTGACAGCAACTTTAAAACTTGCAAATGTCCTCAGGACACAAAACATTGATGGCGAAAGTGTCATGCATGCTAAGTCAACAACTGCTACTATGAACAAAATCACTGCCTTTGGGAAACACCATGGCATTGCACGGTCGCTGCAAATCAGAACACACTCCCCAGTGCATGGAGAGACGACTGTCCTTCAACATTCTTCACTCCCAAAGTAACCAGGCTGGCTTTCGAAACTTGCAAACATAAAAACCCCACATCCATTATATAAACCACCCTAACATCCTCTTTCAGCCTGATAATGACCATGGCACTCATTCTTCTCTTCAATTATGATCCCTCAACAACAGCAATGTACTTTTATATGGCACCTTTAACATAATGCAAGTGTCCCTAGAGGGTGCAAATTTCTATTATGGTATGGTTTAGTGCAACAGTAAGGCTCCTGGATCTCAGTTCTCATCCACTATCCCCCAGTGAATAACTTCCAGTAGGGTGACTGAATAGTACTATAAGCAGAAATAAGATAAATTGACTTTGTACACAATGAGGAATAAAACAAGAACTTTCCTGGTCTCTGTGCCACAATACCAAACTAAAGCCATTGTAGAATTAACTGTTTTTAAGAAAGCTACATTTATAAATACTTCTTTAAATGCTGTATGATCTTTATTCCAGTAATGGAGCAGTCGAACAGGGCAGAAACTGGTGCTAAGCACAAGTCTTTAGCAATCCAAGGGCATAAACTGAATTTCTCTCTATCTTCAGCTCAAACACGATAACCAACCAGAATACTTCCCCCCCCACCCCCCTCCTCCCATTAGCTTTGGTACTCCACTCAACTTCCAGTATTTTTGAAAGGATGTTTAAATACTGATCTAAATTACACGGACATATGGTACAGATTCTGAAAGGGAAAAAGGCTATAAAATTGCATCAACGGAGTCCAGTAACCACGAGTAAAATATTTGAGCATTTCCCTCAGTTTGTGAAGTTGATGAAATCAAATTTCCAACAGTAATTCCATACAGGTAAAAACAATGACTGCAGATGCTGGAAAGTGAATTCTGGATTAGTGGTGCTGGAAGAGCAGAGCCGTTCAGGCAGTATCCGAGGAGCAGTAAAATTGATGTTTCGGGCAAAAGCCCTTCATCAGGAATCCCATACAGCCCTTCATCAGGAATCCCATACAGCTCATTTGATCTGTGCACTCCGAACATAAAAAATTAAACCTACTGATCAAAATGGGCTTTGTCTATGTTTGAGTTAGTTCATCTGTGACAGGGCAATGCGACAACTACTGCAGTTGTCCTACGTTCCCTAATTAAGGGAGATGTTGATGATGGAGAAAGAGCAACCCAGGACTTGAAACATGTTGGGATGATGTTGGAGTATGCCAATGTGCCCCAGACTTGGTAAAAAGAGAGCTAAATAGAGCTTTGCTTCCAAAGGGTCAAGGATTTTGCTGACATGCAGTGTCATATTTAAAAGGTGGCCACAATAATGATTGGAACAGCATTCCACCATGAACTGAAGGCTTCTAAAAAGAGGAGGGAATAAGGTAAAGTCACCATAGTCCCAGAGGACCACAGTGCCACTCAATCATGACAGAGAGATAACTGCTGATGGTTTAACCTGAGGGTCACCACATTGAGAAGGAGAATCCTTCATGGTAACCTCATCCATTGTAAGAATTGAGCCTATGCTGTTGGCATCACATTACATTGCAAACTAGGCATGCAGCCAACTGAGCTAACCAATAACACACATTAGGGAAGGAAATCTGCCATCCTCACTTGATCTGGCCGGCATGTGACTTCAGGCCCACAATAACATGGGATGGAATCACAAAATCAGAGAATTTACAGTACAGAAGAAGTCCATTCAATCTGTCATGTTGCCAGATCCTGAAACAGCTACCCAGCTCATCCCATTCTCCAGCTCGATCTCTGTAGCCCTCTAAATTCATCACTTTCAAATATATACCCTGCTCTCTTTTGAAACCTCACATGGAATCTGCTTCCACCATTCTCCCAGGGCAGTACTAGATCCTAATAACTGAGTAAAAAAACTTCTTCTCATCTCACACCTAGTTGTCTTGCTGACAATCTTGAAATGGTGACCTTTGAGTTACTGAAATATCAACTAATACTAACAGAATATCCTTTCACCCTGTTCAAAATTGTTCATAACTTTGAACATCTCAATTCGCTGCTCCAAGGAGAATAATCCCAATTTCTCTAATCTTTCCCTGTATCTAGAATCATTCATCCTGGTATCATTCTAATAAATCTCCTTTGCACACTCTCCAGAACTTTAACATCCTTCTGAAATTCAGGTGCCCAGAGGTGAACACAATATTCCAAATGTGGTCTGACCAATAATTACAGTAGTGCTAGAAAAGTACAGCAGGTCAAGCAACATCCAAAGAGCAAGAAAAGCCCTTCATCACGAAGGGCTTTTGCCCAAAACGTCGATTTTCCTGCTCCTCAGATGCTGCCTAACCTGCTGTGCTTTTCCAGCACTACTCTAATCTGGACACTAACTTCCAGCATCTGCAGTACCCACTTTCAGTTGTTCAATAATTTGTACAGGTGTAGCATCACATCCTTACATTTACATTCTTTGCTTTTATTTGTAAACTCAAGGATCCTACAAGTCTTCTGAACAAATGTTTCAACTTGCTTGGCCACTTCCAGAGGATTATGTATATGAAGCCTGAAGTCTCTCTGCTCCTAAACTCCTCTCACAGTTGTACTATTGAGTCTGTAATCTCTCTCCATCTTTCCTCTAACAAAAATGCAGTACTCCACATTTCTCTGCATGAATTTCATCTGCCAGATGTCTGGCCATTTGGCCAACTTGTCAATGTTCACTCTTAACAGCTTAGAAGTGGCTCTAGGGAACCAAATAGCTGAAGCTATGGGTCAAAATTGTCAGCATCACACATATCCTATGTAACAACTTTAAAACAGTGCCTGAATTGGAAGAACATGGTTCTCAATGTTGTAGAGCTGGAGGAAGTTATAGCAATAGATTAGATCATATGGAGCTTGGTACATAAACGTTAGACACTTGCAGAAGCGGTCAGATATGAACTGGCAAATGCTGTTTCATCCTGTCTTGAGAATTAGACCTAAGGAGCTTGGTTGCTGTTGTCAGGAAAGAAAAATCAATCAAGTAATCCAAAACATAGCAAACAGCAATTAACAAAGGGAAATTAAATGGGATATTAATCCGTTTATCACCAGCAGGTTAGACCAACTAACCAAATGGAACCAATGTTGCAACATTTATGTCTGAGGAATCTCCAAATTACTTTGTGAAATAAAACTACATTAAAAAAACACTCCTGAAAGGTATGAGCACACTGTAATGTGACACTTCATTCAGGGTAGGCATGCATACAATATCTACGGACCTGTGAGCGTGCAGATACTTACACTCAAAAAATAACTTTACATACAAAAGGCTTTTGAAAGGTGTGCACTGAAATGTAAAAGCTTCAGGCCAAAACTGCCCCTTCCTTCCTCCCCCATTTAAAATAAAAAGGTATGCTGAAAGAGAGAAAAGAACACATACAAATGGGATTTCCTATGTTCTACCGCAGAAAGTGAGTCGAATGTTTTGGACAGCGATGCAAATTATTACCCAACAAAGCCAGCTGAAGGTGGAGAGATAGCTATCTAAAGAGTGCTTCAAAGAAAACTAAAAGAACAGAAGTTGAAAAGATTTGGTCCAAGTATAAATGCAGCTATTGTTGGCTGATAACTAGAGCCAGCCAACTCATGAATACTATACTGTCACTTACATGATCACGTTTCCCACATGTCTCTGCATAACAGGTTACTATGGTCAAGTTAAACCCATTGAATGTTCCCATTACATGTGATTTGCTGTGGAGCAATTCAATGAATCCCTACCTCCAAAACCAAATTTAATGGAAAAAGTAGGAAGGGAATATTAAAAAGACCAAGTTTAAAATATTAAAAATTGCATGCCAACTTTCTGGTTTAACTGAACTATTTTTAATACAGTTTAAATATGTACAGCTGGATGAGGATACCATCATCCTGGATGACCATTAAAAGTGAAATATTTGCTCTTATTTGAGCAAGCCACGAACCAGCTGCTTACACATGTAAGCACTCACTTACTGAAGTAAAGTTAAACATCACACAACACCAGGTTATAGTCCAACAGGTTTATCTGGAAACACTAGCTTTTGGAGCGCTGCTTCTTCATCAGGTGGTTGTCTGATAAAGGAGCAGTGCTCTGAAAGCTACTGCTTCCAATTAAACCTGTTGGACTATAACCTGGCGTTGTGTGATGTTTAACTTTGTACACCCCAGTCCAACACCGACATCTCCAAATCATTCCTAAAGTCATCGACCTTTTGGAATCAATATGCTTTAGGAGGTACAGAACACGATAGTTCTCAGGCTGAGATTGGTCTTCTGCAGAGGCAGCCCAACAGAAAGATCTGCATGCTACATTATTTTTATAATGTAATTGTCTTTCTACAATGGAATAGGAATAGTGCAGCCTCATCATTTCGGTTTCCTAACATGCACTGTATCTGGTTTAGTGCAGCTATAGTGATTCCAAACTTAAAGTCACCCTGTTTAACATCAGCAAGCGAATGGGTCCATAACTTCATTGAACATCACAAGATTCATTTTAGCTGTGCTTCCTACACAACCTAATTAGTCCTCACACATTCAAAAATCTCAAGATGTGCAGGTTAGGGGGATTGGCATGCTAAATTGCCTATAACGTCCAGGGATGTGAAGGTTAGCCAGGGGAAATGCAGGGTTACTGGGATAGGGTAGGGGGTTGAGATGCTTTTCAGAGTGTTGGTGTGGACTTTTTGGGTCAAATGGCCTGTTGCCATACTGTAGGGATTCTCTGCAAGATTCCTCCAATCTCTGACTTGCGGCCTTTCCGCCTCTTTGATCTCCAAGTTTCAGTCTCTCCCCACTTTGCGAACTCCAGTTATGGCCTTTGCCCAGTTTCTGACCTCCAAGTTGCAGTCTCTTCCCCCTTCCCAACTTACATTGTGCACAGTTTCCTTGACGTGCACTCTTGTTCAGGGTCCAAATACAATCGGAACCTGGGGCTCCAATGTCAAGGAAATGCAAGTCCTGGTGGTTGCAAAGTGCTGGAGCTCTTACACATTTGTTTTTAAAACTTACTTTCAAAGCAGCAACTTTGAAGTTGCATTCGGCAACAGGACCACAACACAGCAGGGCAAGCAAAGAGCGAGATATCACAGCTGGGAGTGTTGTGGAGTGGGGAGGATGAGCAACAATCAGGAGGATCAGAGAAGCAGGAACTTTAGGACCCATGATCATCAGTGAGAAGGAATTACCTGAAGCGTAAGTAACCAGTTCCATTTTTTTGCTTCATATTTTTAAACTGGTTTTGTTTAAAATTAGAAATTTAAAAATGCAAAATATTTCAACTTGGGGATTTTTAAAAATATTTGAGGAGTTTTTTTCTGATAAGGAACCTAAGTACAGTTTTAACACCAATCTTCATTCAAGACTGTTTCACTTACAGTTGTGATGGTCAGGGCACCCACAACTTCAAGTGAGGACTTACTTTAAGAAGGATAAGTCTGTTGCATTTCAGCCATTCTGTTCAGATATAACCGTGTAAACCATTTTGCAGACTATACTTCCCGTATAATGAAACAATTTTACATCTATATCTCCAGTAGTATATTGTGGTGCACAAAGATAATAATTTAATGCAAAAATGAAAAAAGTCCATGCAGTATAATGGTCGATTGGAATAAGCAAAAATCAGAACTGTCCATTATCGACTTAAACCAACAAAACTTTAAAATAAACTGTGCGCCTCTTCAGCACAATCTTTGCCAGAGCACCGTTTTTCTTTGTGTCTTAGTGAGATAGAATTTGATCAGAAAGTTTGGAATGAATTTACAGCCAGAGACCAAGGAGAGGATTCTACCAAATGCAAACATTCATTGCAAATCCTCCTCCATAAGCAGAAGATCTAAGTGGCAGTAAACGAGTGGATTATTCAAATAGATAACCTATATTAAGCTTTAGGGTACTTAGATAGCGAACTGACCTTGAAAATTCCCCAGCTTCTAAGCCCTTGTACTTGATGCAGCGCACGTTTAGTAGTTAACAATTCAACTTTTATCTCGCAGGCAAATGCTTTTGAGAAAGATATAGTCCCTCTTAGCACTGCGGTTTAATCATTCCAGACATACACACTTCCCTCATAGAGACTCTTCCCCGGGCTGAGGATTTCAACGTTTCTTTTTCGAAATATTAATAAAAAGTCTACGACAACCCAATTGTGGAAAAGTAACAAACGTCTTTTTTTAAAAAAATGTTCTTGTGCAGACGGTGAGGAACTCTGCGGAGGGGGGTGTGTGTGTGTGTGTGTGTGTGTGTATAAACCTACCTTTGATGTTTGAATTGGGATTACTTTGATGTGCGTCTAGACAAACCGGATTTAACTTCAAGCTTTGAAGGCGAGGACAGTTTTAACGTCGCTATGACAGTTATTAAATCGTTGCCAGAAGGTTTGGGGGGGGGGGGGGGGGGGGGGAAATCTTTCACACTTTTTCCCCTCCCTCTCAAGAAATAAAGGAAAATCTAAATTGGTTTATGAAACTTAAAATCTCCCGCTGGTGTTGTTATCCCTCAATAAAATATGTTTGGTGATTTCAGGTCAGTTTCCCTTGACTACCCAGGATCAGGTCATCTCTTCTCACCTTCTTCCCCCCCACCCCCTCCCGCCCCGCCACTTTATGATTTCCATACGGCCTGCTGGTTAGTGCATAGCCAGAGATTTAATTAAATTTTGTTCTTTTTTTTAAAAAAAAGTTCAAGTGAAAAACAAAAACTGTTCCGAGGAAGGGTCACCGGAGCCTAAACGTAAACTCGGATTTCTCTCCACGGATGCTGCCAGACCTGCTGAGTTTTTCCAGCAATTTCTGCGTTTGTTTCGGATTCAGAACACCCGCAGTTCTTTCGGTTTTTAAGAGTGTAAACTGATTGGGGGGGGGGGGGTTCATAACAAGACAGTTACCCTACAGCAAGGTAAGCTTCATCTGAACGTTTTAACAATTCGAGTTGAGGTGAAGCTAATTTCTTTGAACAAACTCTGGATTTAACTACACAGAGAAATCAAATTCAACACCCCCCCCCCAAGAAACTGCAAATCAATAACAAGCAGTCCTTGCAATTTTTTTTTTTGGGGGGGGGGGGGGGAGGTTTTAAAAGTCGAGACATGTTTACTCTTGATCAAAAGGTGAGTTTCACTCTCACGCTCCGGCAACTGAAACAAACCACTAATGATAGGGTATTTTTCCCCCGTCTGGAGTTGGATTGAGTTACAAAAGGAGCGATTTATTAGCCGGTGGACCAGAGTGTAGAACAAGCGACTTTGATCCAGCGATTGGGATGGGGGTGGGAAAGTTACTCTTACCTCCCAATGCCTAACTGGTTGTTTGTTTTTTTGGGGGGGGTGTGGGGGAGATAATGGGACGTGCGAGTGAGGAATCTCTCTAGGCTGCACATTGTTAACACGTTGGGAACCCTTGGTACGGAGGGACCAGCTGCTCTCTCACTAACTCTCACCAACCAAGACAACATCAATAACAGGGGGGGGGGGGGTCTGATTTTGGGAAGGAACTTCCCCTGATGTTTTGATGCAATTAGCCGCCCGTGCTTTTGAAAACTTCAATGGCAGTGCCAGATCAGAGAGCAAACCGGTAAAAGGACTGACGACTTGAATCAGCGCCGATTTGGAGGGAGGGGGTCAGTTTGGGGGGGGGGGGGGGGGGGAGTGGTGGCGGGTGAGAGGGGAAAGAAAATCCCCACAGATCAATAATAATGGTTAAATGGCCGTGTTAGCAGTTGTCATGGTAATCTGTTGCTGTGAATTAATGAAACAACACGCTCCCCTGCTCTGATCCAGCGAAATCTCCAAATAGGTCTGTTCAAACCACCCTCTTTGGCCCCAGGAGGACTCCTTAGTCCAGAAGAAATGGGGAGGGGGGGGGGTTCCTTTGTGTCCTTGACTTTTTTTAAAAAGGTGCAACCCCCCCCCCCAAACAAATTCAAAATGTCCACCTGACAATCTTGCATCCGTGTCAACTCTCCGCACCGTGCCCCCCCCCACCCCGGACCCAGCCCAGCAAACACGTGCACTGCAGCCACAGCTCACTGCAACTACACAGGGCACTGAGCGATAAGGCATTCAAACAGCACGCATTGTTATAACTGCAGCAAAACGGCAAATTAAACATTGCATCTGAACTTCAAACACCTCCTGGGACAACTTTTCAACCATTCCGCGCCCCCCCCCCCCAAAAACAAACTCTCTCCCCACCCCAACCACTGCATCTTGGAAAATTATTAAACAAACTTTGTCCCATTCCAGTTGACCGGTTAAGAAAGGGACTGTTGACACAGAGATCAATAAACTCCGGGACACCAGTGATAAACTGATGGATTTGAACCCCCGTTCACGCTAACTCCAAGCAGCGGTGAAGAGCGGAGCCATCTTGTTCAGAACTTCACTCACAGCAACTAAACTTTTTAAAAAAATATCAAAGCTCCAGGCTGGCTTGTGTCTGTGTGTGTGTGTGCCCCCCCAAGTCCGAGGCATTCTGTTTGGGGGAGGGAAGTTTGATTCTTTTTTGTTGGTGGTGTTTAACAGTTTTACCTGCACAATCTCTCCCTCGGCGCTGATGGTGGCTCCTGCCCGGGAGAAACGTCCTTGCAAGTCGGTTGTGAAAGTTGTATATTCCCCATTGGGACTGGACTCGAACAGCACCACCTCCACAAAAGCAGTCTCCTTGGCGCAGAGTGAGCCAAGCGCGGCCAGCAGCACTCCCAACAGTAATCCCTCAGCACCCTTCAACATCATCTCGCTGGCTGCAGCAACGCCGATCGAGACATAATTTCTGATTAATTCAATCCTGGGCGAGTCTGGCTTTCAGTTCTCCCCCCCCCCAGCTTGTTCCTCTTCTCACAGACACATATCCATCTAGATGTTGACTTCCTTTCCACCGCCCGCTGCTTAAAGGTTAGACAATAGCGAAGATATCTCGGGAGCTAATGTTTCCTCCTTGCCTACACGGTCAGACTTATCACCATGTCAATGACACGGCTCTGAAATCCTCTCTCCACTCCTCTCACACTCTTTTCTCTCTCTCTGGCTCCACAAGGCGGCACCCGGCTTTGATCCGACACGTGATCGAGGCAGGGTTATCCCCACCCACCAATCTTTCTGACCCCTTCACTTTTCTCTCTCTTTCTCTCTCTCTCTAACACGCGGCTCAAACCCCAGCCATTCCTATTTTGTTTAATCTCTCTCTCTCTCTCTCGTTGCCAATTTAATGAACGGCGCGGAGTTCCCCTTTGCTGAGCCTTCCTTCCCCCTTGCACTCGCTCAGGCTCAGCCAAGGCGTGAAGAGGGTGCATTTTTCCGTCCCAGGTTTCTGCAAATCGCGCCGCCCGAGCTCAGCCTCAGCGTGGCATGCACACCTGGGGAAGGAAGGTTAGAGGGGGGGAATCTGATTCGGCGGGGATCTTCACAAGGGGATCCATTGCAGGCCCTGGGGGTGTCAAATGGGGATCGTCTTTAGACACACGTAGGAGGGAGGTGAACGGCCTTTTCCCTCAAGCTAAATAATGTTGAGTTTACTTCCAAAGATATAGCAGATTCAGGGTCCCAGAATAGATCTGTATTGGTGCTTTAAAAAAAACTTTGGTTGTAACATTTGGAGAAGTACCTTCCAAAAAAAAGTTCAACTCAAATAATGTTAGAAGGACAATACAATTCAAATTTTCTCCATTGAACCTGTTACATTCCTAGATACCTTAATACAATTGTACCACACATAATATTTACTCTACACACTGTTCAGTTCGGTGTTCCACAGTTTCCAGCCCGTTAGCACACTGTAGCTGAAGCGCCTTAGACGGTGGTGAAGAGTTGAAGATGTTGCAGATCTAAAATGAAAAAAAAAACCAGAAATTGCAGGTGAAGCTCAGCAGGTCTGACAGCATTTGTGGGAAGAAAGCAGTTTCGAGTCCTGTGGATATGAATCCAACCAGAAACTTGAATCTGCTCACTTCTCTTGGATGCTGCCAAACCTGCTGAGTTTCACCAGCTATTTCTGTATGCAGTTGCTAACTTAAGCTGTTCCCCATTAGGCCTCGACAGTGGCTGTCCCTAGCTTTGGTGCATCGCTTAACATAGACCCCGATCGGTGGAATGTGCCAAACTGCAACATTTGGTTGATCGATAATCGCACACAAAGACCAAAATGCATCTTTCATTGTAGCTGCAGGGAAAGATTAACTTGCTGCCTAACCCTGGTTTCAGCACTCACCCTGGCAAAATCACTGCATCTCTCCCCAGACCTCCTTTGCAAAAGTAGATATTTTCATGATCAAAAATGAATGAGTACATTGTGAAGAAACACAACTGGTATTTTACACGCTGACTTTGAAAACAGTAAAATGACCAAAGACCAAATCCAAGGGACTTTGTTAAATAAAAATGAGAGTCACACAAGGAAATACTGAGGCTGGGGCCAAAGATGTGGGGTTTGAGGGGCATCTGGTAGGGGAGTGAGTTGGAGGAATTTGAAGGGGGGGGGGGGAGGGGATGTTGGGTGTTGCGGAATTTCAGAGTTGAGAACCTCAACAGCAGAGAGCATGGCCAACAATTAGCGGACAGATATACCGGGGGTGGGAGGGGTCGAGGCTGAGACCCATTACAGTGATAGTGCGCAGCAAGGGTTGAGAGGGATTTGAGGAAGTCGAAGGAATTTTAAAATGAGAGTGTTGTGAAGCCATACATTATTAATGTAGGTCAGCAAACATCAAATGGTGGGTGAATCAGACTTGGAGTCAGTTTGGACGTGGGAAATTGAGTTTCACATGAGGGCAGAATGTTGGAGGTTGGCCAGGAATGCACTGGAATAGTCAAGCCTAGACACATAACAGGCATGGATGAGGCTTTTAATTGGCATTACATTGGATAATGAAACATTTAATCATGTATGAAAGCTTCCTCAGTTGGGATTAATTGATTCAGCGTCCACCTAGCAAACATTTACACAATAACTTATACAGCACCTTTTATTTCAGGAAACCCTCCAGGCTCTTTGTGGAGACGCTGTTAAACAAAATATGACAAAGAAGCGGGAGAGTGTGTTCTGCAGATGCTGGAGATTAGAATCAAGATTAGTGTGGTGCTGGAAAAGCACAGCAGGTCAGGCAGCATCCGAGGAGCAGGAAAATCGACGTTTCCCGGCAAAAGCTCTTCATCAGGAATGACAAAGATAAAATGATAAAATATGACAAAGACCTCGTAATGCCAAATGATCAAAACTCTGGTGGATGGGGTAGGTTTTTAACAGGAAAGTGAAGAAGAGTAGGGAAGGAACTCGGAGACCTACACATCCGAAGGCCTGACGGTCAATAATATCACAGGTGCTCAAGAGGCGAAAGTAGAAGGGAACAGATATGTCAGGCTGTGGGCAAGAGGACATTCCACAGATGGGAAGGAACAAGGCCACAGAGGCATTTGAAAGGCAAGATTAACATTTGAAAATTAGGATGTAATTTGACCAGGAGTCAATAGGGGAGCTGGGTTCGCTGCCAGTAAGGTGACAGTTTGTTTTTGGATGATTCACATTTAGGGAAGGTAGACTTTGGAAAAGCAGCTGTGTGTGAGCTGGAATAGTGGAATCCAGAGGTAACATCATCCTGGGTGAGGACGGTGCAGCAAATGAGTTGGGATAAGGTCAATCAGGCAATGTTAAGGAGATAATCTTAGTGATGGCATCTGTACTCTGGGTCATTAGATTCCCTACAGAATGGAAACAGGCCATTTGGCCCAACCAGTCCACACCGACCCTCCGAAGAGTAACCCACTCCCCTCTGAGTAATATACCTCTCACTATGGGCAATTTAGCATGGCCAATTCACCCAACCTGCACATCATTGTGACTGTGGGAGGAAACCCATGCAGACACGGGGGAATGTGCAAACTCCACACAGACCCGAGGCTGGAATTGAACCTGGTGCTGTGAGGCAGTAATGCTAACCACTGAACCATGATGGCATCTGAGCTCACCTCTGGGTCTTATGTACTTCTGAAATAACGAATTATTACTTTAGGCTCTGCTGGTTGCAAAGGTTAAACATCACACAACATCAGGTTATAGTCCAACAGGTTCATTTGGAAGCACTAGCTTTCGGAGCGCCGCTCCTTCATCAGGTGATTGTGAAGGAGCAGCGCTCCGAAAGCTAGTGCTTCCAAATAAACCTGTTGGATTATACCCTGGTGTTGTGTGATTTTTAACTTTGTACAGCCCAGTCCAACACCGGCATCTCCAAATCATGGATCAATCTTAGCAGCAAGTGAATTAATGGCAGGGCTCTTATAATGAAAAGCACCTTCCACAGAATAAAATTGGGGAACTTTCTTGGTCCATTTATAAAATTGCGCCCTTTCATCGTTGTGCTTAATTTATTCGCAAATAATTTGAATGAGAATCAATTGGCCCGAAACCTCCTCGAGCTCTCTTTGAACTTCTTTTTGAACTGAGCCAGGACAAATATTGTTTTATGAAGACATGAACCCCGCCTCTTGCTAACTGCCTGTGGATGCTCTGGTGCAGCAGCACGTTACACGGCCACACGGAGAACAGCAGGTTCGTCTATTCTTCAGGAATTCTTCCGGCGAGTTGGGAAGGTGAAGGCACGGAGTTACTGCATCTGGGAGCATCACCAGTTTACAACAAATGTACAGTCAACCGCATGCGCCTACAGTGTAACTCATAGCGTTGTTGTTAAACAGTGACTGAATTCACCCTGTAAACAGGCCACGGGGTGGTGAGGGAAGGCTACTGTTAATGAATGTATTGTCCACTATTTTAATGCTGCAACTATCCTCCCCTTTTCTCCGCGAAACAGGCATAAAAAAAGGGCTACTTGCAGTGCACGCAGTCACTCAACACATGACAGAACATGGGAGAGAGAACACATTCGGTTCCACAAACCCTCTTTATAAGGGGGATTTTAAAAAAACTTGCGTTTTTGCAGAGCAAATAAGAGTCAAATAAATTTGAAAGCGCCGTTTTATTTCTCCTTGTGAACGTTTTGAAGTTACAGACGGACAGATTACAGAGGGGGCTGAGAGTGCAGCGGTATCCTTTGATCTGGCCTCTGATTTAGGGAGTTTTTTTTAAAGTCCCTCCCATTAGCTACCAGTCTTCCTCAGTTGGGACAACCAGCATTGTATTACATTTTATTTTAAAACAATGCAGAAACTGATTTGCTGATAATCAAATTCAGTTGCATTTACATCCCAAGTCCTCTCACACTCTTTTTGCAAAGTTCAATGGAATTTGTTGGTTTGGGTTGGTGGGGGAACTGTATGCCTTCCTGTTTGGAATGAGTTGGTGTTGATGGCATATCGTAAACAGTTAAGCATGCTGTCATGTTGTACAATTTTGCTGTTCCATAAAAGGCTGGTAACCTCCTTCTCTGAGTTAACCAGTTCCATAGAATATTTATTGCTTCACCATTGTCAAAACGTGGTCTTTTCCGCTGGCAGTTTGATTTTCTGCCAGCGTGGATTTGTCTGATGTCAGCGGGTGAGAGACGGGCGTGGTGGCACTGGTTATAATTGGCAGGAGTTACCTGCTAAACTGGGAAAAATGAGAAAGTAGCCGGGGCTGACATTCTTGATCGCTATGCAGTGACCCCTGCTGGAAGGATGTGTTCATGGACATGCAGAGAGCACAGGATCTGCCTCAGTTGCTCTGACCACCTTTAAAGTGAGGCGCTAAACCGAGATCCTGTCTGCTTTCACAGGTGGACAGTATTTCAAAGAACTTAGAGTCACAGAGATGTACAGCACGGAAATAGACCCTTCGGTCTAACTCATCCATGCTGACCCAGATATCCCAACCTAATTTAGTCCCATTTACCAGCACCCTCTTTACATATCCCTGTAAACCCTTCCTATTCATATACCCATCTAGATGCCTTTTAAATAGAACATAGATAGAACATAGAACAATACAGCACAGAACAGGCCCTTCGGCCCACGATGTTGTGCCGAACTTCTAACCTAGATTAAGCACCCATCTATGTACCTATCCAAATGCCGCTTAAAGGTCGCCAATGATTCTGACTCTACCACTCCCACGGGCAGCGCATTCCATGCCCCCACCACTCTCTGGGTAAAGAACCTACCCCTGACATCTCCCCTATTCCTTCCACCCTTCACCTTAAATTTATGTCCCCTTGTTGTAATGTTGTAATTGACCCTAAATGTTGTAATTGTATCCACCACTTCCTTTGGTCACTAAGTCCACATCTGCACCATTCTCTATGTGAAAAAGTTGCCCCTCCCCCCTCAGCCTCTCCCTATAGCTCCAATCCTCCAACCCTGTCAGCAGCCTTGTAAATCTTTTCTGAATCCTTTCAAGTTTCACAACATCCTTCCTTTAGGAGGGAGAGCAGAATTGCACAAAATATTCCAAAAGTAGTCTAACCAATGTCCCATACAGCTGCAACATGACCTCCCAACTCCTATACTCAATGCTCTGACCAATAAAGGAAAGCATACCAAATGGCTCTCCATGGTGTTCTGGTCAATAGTTATCTTTCATCAGCATCACTAAAGCAGGTAAGATCATCTATTTGTAACATTAACTCTGTTTTTCTCCCTCCATAAATACTGCCTGACATGCTGAATATTTTCAACAATTTTTGTTTCTATTGTCTGGTCATTACTGTTTATGGGAGTTTACTGCATAAAATTTCACCTCTGCATCTTCCTGTGTTATGCTAATCACTACACCTCAAAAGTGTTTAATTGGATGTGAAGCTCTTTGTGACTTCCTAAAAACATGGAAGGTTCTATATAACTATGCATTCTTTCCTTTTCAAGCTTGCACTATGGGCTGTATGCAGCACCATCTCTCAGGCAGGATATTTGACATTTGTTCACAGGATGTGGGCATAGGTGGCAGGATAGTCATCTTGGCCTCTGTCTGGTATCTCTGACAACATGGCACTTAACAGTGCAGGGAACAGTTTATGTGTCACCACTCCCTTTTGGCACTACCACTTTGTTTTGCAGTTTAAAAACTGGGGGAAGATAAACAAGTTAAAAGAGCTGCAGTAAGAGTACATAAAGTGTACATCTTATCTGTACAACACTTCCAATAATGTGGAGATAAGGAAGACTGTTACACTGATACCACAGGTACAAAGCAATGTGAAACAATTTAATTTAGGTTTTGATTGTAGCAACAATAACAGTGATAGCTCATGTTATATTGGGTTTGCAGTTTATTCCATCAATATTTGTATTGTAATTTGAACTTGTGCAGTGTTTTGAAGGTTAGTAAAGATACAGTTGTTTCATCTTGTTGTGTTCCACACCAATCTAACATTGAACTACTGGACATGGGATGGAAACTTACATACTGGAAAACACAGAAGATGTACATAGTATCATTCATTTGCTCAGGACTTCTTAAAGCAGACCATAATCAATCATTTTTTAAAAGTACAATCACTGATATGTAGGCAAAAGTGACAATTTGAGTACAGCAAAATCTCACATGCAGCACTAAAATAATTGATTGCTTGATCTGTTTTGGTTGAATTTGTTGAGTCATATAGCTAAGAAATCTTCAAAAAATAAGTAATTTTTCATCTACATCTGGGTAAACAATTTAATGCTTGAGTGAAAATGCATTATCTCTGATAGTGGAAAATTTGCTCAGTATTACACTGAAGTGTTAGTCTGGATTTGTGTGCTCTGAGTCCTGGGGAGGGGCCTGAAGTGAGAAGGAGAAAATGAAAAAGTAGAACTTAGCTTCTGGAAATACCCAAAGTTTACAGTTCTCTTCTGGTGTGATAACAGAGCCTTTTTATTTGATTTTATTCGAGTAGGTGGGGTTAAACATGCAGGAAAAGAGAGAGAGGCTTTCCATTTATATAGTACCATTCAAGACTTGAAGACAACTCACAGTCAGCAAAGTGCTTTTGCTATATTGTTGCTGTTATAATTTTGGATATAATACTCCTTGTGGCTTAGCTCGTTTATTCAGTGCTCATTTAAAAAAAACAATTCTTTCTTGATTCCGGCAAAGTCAGCACTTGTTGCTGATATCTAATTTTCCTTGACCAGGTGCTGGTGAGCCACCCACACGAATTATGATAGTCCGTAAAGTATAGGTACACTCACAGTGCTGTTGGAGTATTCATTCCTGGATTCTGACCCAACCAGTGTTCAGGAACAGTGATGGGGTTTCAAGTCAGAATATGTGGAGGGAAACGTACAGGTGCTTTTGCATGACTGCTACTCTTGTCCTTCAGTGTGGTAGAGGTTACTGGTTTGGCTGTTTATTGGCAGGTTTTGCATGGTGCACACTACTGCCACCGTGCTGCAGTAGTAGAGGGGCTGAATGACTGACATGGTAAATGGGGTGCCGATCAAGCAGACTGCCACGTTCTGAATGGTGTCGAGCTTTTGCAGTGTTATTGGAGCTGCACTCATCAAATTATTGCAAAACTTTCCATCACGCTTTTGGCCCTGTAACTTGTAGATGTCAATTGAGAAACGTAATGAAAACTGACCAGCAGTTTCAGAAAAGCTGTTGTAGACCTCATAAAAAGCTGCCAGCTTTTTATCCCATGATATGTGATTCTGCACAGTACTCTAGGTTTGTCATATTACATGTAGATACACCCCTTATTATCGAGAGAAAAAAGGTAACGACACAAAAACACTGAAGGGGACAATCAAGTTGAAAAGCATAAAATTGGTGAGTCATTCCATGGACAGGGATTGATGTCACACCATCTAACGTGGAAATTGCAATGTTTTTACATTTAAAAAAAGATGCACCGTGGTTAATTATAAGCATATTTTCAGTAAACCAGACTGTCTACTTTTTCTCTTTGTCAGCAGCTGGTGTTTGAGCCCCAAAATAGCAACTGTCAGCAAGGTAACTTGCTTAGGTAGAGGATTAAAGCTATGGTCTGTTCTGAACGAGTTGATTTCACCTCAGTTGTTGGAGAGATTACTGTAAATGGATGATACAAAATCAATTTCAGGGTTAGGGAAAGAGGAATTGTAAGCCTAGATGTCTAAGGATCTTTGGTGAATTTCTGTAATGCAGCAGTGTGTACCATCTGCAAGGTGCAGTGCAGAAATTCATCAAAGATCCTTAGACAACACCTTCCATCTCGAAGGGCAAAGGCAGCAGATACATGGGAACACCACCTGCAAATTCCTCCCCAAGCCACCCACCATCCTGATTTGGTAATATATCACTGTTCCTTCGCTGTGGCTGGGTCAAGATCCTGGAATTCCTAGCCTAACAGCATCATGGGTCTATCTACAGTACATGGATTACAGCAGTTCAAGAAGGCAGCTCATCACCACCTTCTCAATGGCAACTAAATACTGGCCCAGCCGACAATGCCTATGTCCAACAAGTGAATTTTTAAAAACATTCTTGCATTTTCAAGAACAACATGAACCATTGGGGTCAATTTTAATATAAAATAAACTCTGGAGGTGGGTCCCATGGACCAGAAATGCTAACTTTCATTCTTTCTAGGCATGTTGCCTCCAGATACATCACATCCTCTTCCGCCATTTCCGCCACTTACAAACAGACCCTACCACCCTGGATATATTTCCCTCCTCACTCCTATCTGCATTCCGCAGAGATAATTCCCTCCGCAACTCCCTTGTTAGGTCCATGGCCCCCAACAACCCACCGTCCACTCCCGGCACCTTCCCATGCCGCCACAAGAAGTGTAAAACCTGTGCCCACGTCTCCTCCCTCACCTCCATCCTTCCACATTCAACAAAGATTTACCTGTACTTACACGCACACCATCTACTGTGTCTGTTGCTCTCAATGTGGTTTCCTCTACACTGGGGAGACAGGACACCAACTTGCGTAATGTTTCAGAGGACATCTCTGGGACACACGCACCAAACAACCCCACCGCCCTGTGGCCAAACACTTTAACTCCGCCTTTCACTCTGTCAAGGTCATGCAAGTCCTGGGCCTCCTCCACCGCCAAGCTCTAGCCACCCAATGCCTGGAGGAAGAATGCCTCATCTTCCGCCTTGGGACCCTCCAACCATATGAGGTCAATATAGATTTCATCAGCTTCTTCACTTCCCCTCCTTCCAACCTTATCCCAGATCCAAACTTCCAACTTAGCACCGCCCTCTTGAACTGTCCTTCCTATCCATCTTCCTTCCCACCAATTCACTCCACCCTCCTCTCCAATCTATTTCCTTCATCTCCACCTCCATCTACCTTTTGCATTCCCAGCCACCTTCCCCCAAACTCCACCCCCTCCCATTTATCTCTCAGCTCCCTTGGGCCACCTCCACATTCCTGATGAAGAGCTTATGCTCAAAACATTGACCTTCTTTCTCCTCGGATGCTGACTGACTGGCTGTGCCTTTCCAGCATCACACTTTTCGACTCTGATCTCCAATATGTGCAGTCCACACTTTCTCCTATGCTGCCAAACCTGTCGAGTTTCAACACCAATTTTTGCTTTCGTTTCAATTTTAACATCTTGGATAGCTCAGAGGCTGTCCTGCTGTTTTGGCGGTGAGAATGTTCACCTGGAGGCCTGGACCTAATGAAATAATGCCAGCAAACTGTGGGCCCCAAAATGCCATCCTGGTGCATCTTGTCATATTCACTCATGTGCAACACAGGGCCATCTTGGAGGATGTCTACCTATGCTACCTGCAAGCATAGTTTGAGAGCAAGATGGGATTCATTCTGACCACTGGGGCACACTGGATTCTTCCTGTCACCGTGGTGACACCATTGCAAAACCTCCTAACTGATGTGAGGCACAGATTCAATGCTTTGACTAGTGTAGTGTTGGAGGGCTATTAGAAATATGGTTTAGCTAGACCAGGGACCCCTCAAATATCATCTGGACAGAGTGGGATGCATCATTCTGGTGTATGGAGCTCTGCATAATTGGAGCAAGTAGCGAGGTGATGTCCTAGATACAGAGGAACTGACGGATCAAGCAAAATTTAAGAGGCATTTGGATGGGTATATGAAAAGGAAGGGTTTGAAGTGTTATGGGCCGGGTTCTGGCAGGTGGGACTAGATTGGGTTGGGATATCTGGTCGACGTGGACGGGTTGGATGGAAGGGTCTATTTCCATGCTGTACATCTCTGTGACTATGACTCTATGACTTTGACTGTCATTGTCCACATCAGAGGTCAGCTGTGATGGATGCTACAAACCAGAGAGAAACCTCAATGACGCCTCATTCCAATAGAAGAGAACTGGTTGCAGCGTCCGATTCCTGGTCAGGAGTTTCTTGATCAGGATGCCCAAATTTGGTTACCATTGTGGGGGTTGAAGTGCAGTCTCTATTGCCTTCATTTCTGTACCCTTTTGCTTTCTGTAAATAAAAACTCATGTTTGTATTTGTCTAATTGTTTGCCTGTGTTCATGTTTCCCTAATGGATGATGATAACTGCAGGTGCATTGGGACCAGGGTAGCACTGCCTCAGATAACAAACCCACCAATGTTATTTTGAGGCCATCTGGTTAACATCCACTATTGGCAAGTTAAAATCTCAGCTCGCAGATGAAAACTGGCTGAATATGTGGAGTAAAGGTGGTCTATGGTGGACAGGAAAGCCTTACTATTCAAGTATATAAATGATTAATATATATCAGAAGTGAGTAAAAGACCACATGACAGGAGAGAGATGATTCTGTGTACCAACTTGTCAGGTTTAGTCATTAAATACTCAGCAGAATATTGAATCAAAACCTTAGACTCTTTCTTTTTAGTAGTCTTTCTAGACCCTACTAAGGACATAACCTCTTTTCACCACTGCATTAATAGAGCTGGTGCCGGTAACACCAGAGTTCAGTGTGAGAGGAAGCATCTTCAATGAAAGAACATTAATGAAATATATCTTTTCTCATTCACAAAAAAAAGGAAACCAATGAGGGCAGGTTTCGGAATAAGCGTAATAATCTGCACGGCTTGCACAATCTCAATGTACTCAGAGGATTCCTGCTCACAAAAAATCCACGTCATGACTTTGTGTAATGTGGATCACCATTGACTCATCACTGCAGTGCTTAAACATGTAGAGAAATTATCTTTAGGTGGGGGGGAAGTACATCTTACCATCTGCTCAAACATGCTCTGGATGTCATTTTTCGGTTTGGTGGTTAGAAATGTTTGAAGTTTTCCAATGTATCACTAAATAATGGAAAAAATGAAGATCTTTAGAATTGTGGCTCCCAATCACAATGTTGAAAGATGTCTCAGGACACTTCAAATGTATTTATTTACCTTGAACTTCAGTAATTGCTCTTTGCAGAGAAACATAACAGCTATTATGTACACAGCCCAATGCCCATGAATATAAATAAGAGGAGTGAGAAGATGATGAGGTTTTGCTTCTCTTCCTTGTGGGATGCTATTGGCTCGGGCACTAGGTGAAACGGGTCATCTTGAGATCATGTCAGGGATCAGTTCAAGTGGGTATGACTACTGTCGAATGTCCTTTCTGAAGGATGCAATCAGATCAGCTTCTCTCCTTGAGTCAATTTTCTTGTCCATCGTTGAGAAGTCTTATATGTTCTTCTTCTTCCTACTTTCTTTTCCATTTTTGTGACACATTATTTGAGTTGCATAGAAACTTTCCGCTCAATTTCATTCTCCCCAAAAGACCTTCTACCCAAGTACACTCCAGCAAAATTACACTTCAAGATACAACATCCTGTCTATATCACTGGTGTT
Source organism: Chiloscyllium punctatum (assembly GCF_047496795.1). Lineage (NCBI taxonomy): Eukaryota > Metazoa > Chordata > Chondrichthyes > Orectolobiformes > Hemiscylliidae > Chiloscyllium > Chiloscyllium punctatum. The sequence continues at coordinate 60,469,751 of NC_092755.1, forward strand.
GAAGTGGAGTTGGTCAAGACCTTTAAGTTCCTAGGAGTAAATGTCATCAAAAAACTGTCCTGGTCCATTCACATCAGTGTTAAATTCAAGGAAGCACATCACTGCCTCTACTTCCTCAGAAGGGTAAGGAAATTTGGTGTGTCCATGATGACTCCAACCAACTTTTATAGACACACAGTAGCAAGCAACCTATCTGGATGCATCACAGCTTGGTAAGGCAACTGCTATGCCCAAGGTCGCAAGAAATTACAGAGAGTTGTGATTGCAGCCCAGCCGATTACAAACACCAGCCTTCCTTCCATTGACTCTGTGTATACTTACTGCTGCCTAGGGAAAGCAGCCAACATCATCAAAGGCCCCTCCCACTCTGGTTATATTCTCTTCCACCCTCTTCCATTGAGGAGAAGATACAAAAGTTGAAAACATGACCAACAGTTTCAAGAATAGCTCCTTCTCCATTGTTCTCGGATTTATAAATGGACCTCTCATATATTGTAGTTGATCTTTCTCCACATCTCCTCTGTAGCTGTAACACTATATATTGCATTCTGTTCTATTACCTTGGTGTTCTGATGTAAGGTATAGTTTGTCTGGATAGCCCACAAAACAATACTTTTCACTGTATTTCAGTATGTGACAATAAGAAATCAAATCATCTTGGTTCCTCACTAACCTATTTACCTCTGTAAAATTAAAACATATAGCAAAAATGAAATAATATATCATACAGGAAGCCTCAATTCTGAAATAAGTAACCCCTTCAACACCCCTCCCCCATTCAACATTGTGTAAACTTTGGAATTCTGAGGGGGTCAGATGTCTTGGTCACTGGGGAGGGTATGATTCACCATCATGATCATTGTGACAGACCAGGTTCATAGATTTCTGACTCTCTTTTTAAATTGTATCTGACAGAACAATGAAGGCTGGCCATTCCCATGAGGCCCAAACTCTATGAATACATGAAGCAGACTTGGTGGGAAACTGATGGGATGAGTAACAGTTGGGAGTATGGAATGACAATGGAAGAGTGTTGAGTCTCAGAGCTGATAAACATCCACAGTTTGCTCACTTGGTGTTTTAAATGACTCCTGGGGGTGGAATATTGAGCGGAACAGCAGATAAACATTCTTGGTTTTCCACAGACGGGTTCGTGAATTTTTAATCCCTGCAGGGCAATCACTACCATTTTGGAAGGACAAATAAGACTGCGGAATACAGGGTTAACAGTAGGGTTCTTAGTAAGGTGGAGGAGCAGAGGGATCTTGGGGTCTATGTTCATAGCTCTTTGAAAGTTGCCACTCAGGTGGATAGAGCTTGTAAGAAGGCCTATGGTGTATTAGCGTTCATTAGCAGAGGGATTGAATTCTGGAGTCGTGATGTGATGTTGCAGCTGTATAGGACCTTGGTAAGGCCACATTTGGAGTACTGTATGCAGTTCTGGTCGCCTCACTTTAGGAAAGATGTGGAAGCTTTGGAGAGAGTGCAGAGGAGATTTACCAGGATGTTGCCAGGAATGGAGAATAGGTTGTACGAGGATAGGTTGAGAGTGCTAGGCCTTTTCTCATTGGAACGGCGAAGGATGAGGGGTGACTTGATAGAGGTTTATAAGATGATCAGGGGAATAGATAGAGTAGACAGTCAGAGACTTTTTCCCAGGGTACAACAGAGTATTACAAGGGGTCATAAATTTAAGGTGAAGGGTGGAAGGTATAGGGGGGATGTCAGGGGTAGGTTCTTTACCCAGAGAGTGGTGGGGGCATGGAATGCGCTGCCTGTGGGAGTGGCAGAGTCAGAATCATTGGCGACCTTTAAGCAGCAATTGGATAGGTACATGGATAGGTGCTTAAGCTAGGACAAATGTTCGGCACAACATTGTGGGCCGAAGGGCCTGTTCTGTGCTGTATTGTTCTATGTTCTATGTTCTATGTTCACTCAAGTCATTTAATTTTGGAAGTCTTATATCATAACCGTGTTTCTAATAATTCTACTGTGACGGGATCTGATTATATTGAGCAGTGTGGGATCACTGGAATCCCGTGGCTGCAGACAAAATGCAATTGCAACTGGAGAAGAAAGAGAGCCAAGTACATATCAGCATCACTTTTACTGGACTGGGAGTATTTGAGAATTAGGCGAAAGTGAGGACTGCAGATGCTGGAGATCAGAGTCAAGATTAGCGTGGTGCTGGAAAAGCACAGCATGTCAGGCAGCATCACTCCAGCGCCAGTCTAATCTTGTATTTGAGAATTAGCAGTCTTACCATTTAAGAAATTTGATTAAGAGAAATTAGTTGCAAAAGTTTCCATCTTCAGTGCTGAGTAATGGAGCAAAACAAAAGACTGGGAGACAAAGATCTGGGAATTAATTCAGAACATCAATGTAATGTTAAAATGGGTATGTGAGAAGTCAGAAAGGGCCTTCACATCCCTTCACTGTACATTCACAGAGACACAGGTTGCTGTCACAGAAGATACACCATTGTTTCTCCCAAACCTTCTACCTTCTATTCCTCATTATAGTAACATTGATTTGGGCATGATCAGTACTGAGCAGTAATCACAGGGAGCACGAATTGAGAAACTGTAGGGTCTCAGGGCCTGAAAATCTAATTTTGTTGGAGGAAATGCAACAAATTTGTCTTTATGTAATATCATTTACATTAACATCTCAAGATGGATTGCTGAATGTTAACACTATACTTCACCATGATCAAACAAAAGGTTTGAGCATCTAAGAGCAATTGTTATACCTGATCACAATCCCAGCTGGGATTAGTCATCTCAATATAAACCATAGAATAACCTGAGGGATTCAGCACTATCAATGATCCAATTTCACATCAGCAGTATGTTAACTTGACAAGATGTCCAATAAAAACAGTTTCAATCAGAAGGTTTGATTTCTAAAGAAAGGTTGGATATCCTGGGACTTTTTTCACTGGTGCATTGGAGATTGAGAGGTGACTTTACAAAATCATGAGGTGTATAGATAGGGTTAATAGTGTGTATCTTATCCCCAGGATGGGGGTTTGCAAGACTAGGGGGCACATTTTTAAGGTGAGAGGAGAGAGATTTTAAAAAGACATGAGGGGCAATGTTTTTGCACAGAAGGTGGTTTGCATATGGAATGAACTTCCTAAGAAAGTGGTGGACGCAGACACAGTTACAAAAGTTTAAAAGACACTTACATAGGTACATGTATAGGAAAGGTTTGGAGGGATATGAGCAGGCAGGTGGGACTAGTTTAGTTTGTGATTATGGTTGGCATGGACTGGTTGGACTAAAGGGTCTGTTTCCGTGCTGTATGACTCTATGACCCTGTGACTGTATTCACACACTATGTGGATGTGGTCATTGACTTTTCTTTCTTGCTCTTGTCATTTCTTTCCTTTCACCCCTTCCTGGAGTAAATTTTTGCTGGAGCAACTTTCCTTTCTTTAGTGGAATGCCACAAGGGTCGGTGCTGGGTCCACTACTTTTCATCATTTATATAAATGATGTGGATGTGAGCATAAAAGGTAGAGTTAGTAAGTTTGCAAATGACACCAAAATTGGAGGTGCAGTGGATAGCAAAAAAGGTTACCTCAGATTACAACAGAATCTGGACCAGATGGGCCAATGGGCTGAGAAGTGGCAGATGGAGTTTAATTTAGATAAATATGAGATGCTGCATTTTGGGAAAGCAAATCTTAGCAGAACTTATACACTTAATGGTAAGGTCCTAGTGAGTGTTGCTGAACAAAGAGACCTTGGAGTGCAGGCTTATAGCTCCTTGAAAGTGGAGTCACAGGTAGATAGGATAATGAAGAATGCGTTTGGTATGTTTTCTTTTATTGGTCAGAGTATTGAGTACAGGAGTTGGGAGGTCATGTTACGGCCGTACAGGACATTGGTTAGGCCACTGTTGGGATATTGCATGCAATTCTGCAACATCGGAAAGATGTTGTGAAACTTGAAAAGGTTCAGAAAAGATTTACAAGGATGTTGCCAGGGTTGGAGAATTTGAGCCATAGGGAGATGCTGAACAGGCTGGGGCTGTTTTCCCTGGAGTGTCAGAGGCTGAGGGGTGACCTTATGGAGGTTTATAAAACCATGAGGGGCATGAATAGGATAAATGGGGTGGGTGAGTCCAAAACTAGAGGGCATAGGTTTAGGATGTGAGGGGAAAGATATAAAAGGGACCTAAGGGGCAACTTTTTCACGCAGAGGGTGGTACATGTATGGAATGAGCTGCCAGAGGAAGTGGTGGAAGCTGGTACAATTACAGCATTTAAAAGGAATCTGATGGGTATATGAATAGGAAGGGTTCAGCAGGATATGGACCAGGTGCTGGCAAATGGGACTAGATTTATTTAGGATATCTAGTCGGTATTGAAGAGTTAGACTGAAGGGTATGTTTCTGTGCTGTACATCTCTATGACTCAGTAGGTCTAGCAGCATCTGTGAAGAAAGAGGGTGGTACATGTATAGAAAGAGCTGCCAGAGGAAATGATGGAGTCTGGTACAATTACAACATTTAAAAGGCATTTGGATGGGTATATGAATAGGAAAGGTTTGGAGGGATATGAGCTGAGTGGGACTAGATTGGGTTGGGATATCTGGTCGGCATGGATCTAGGATATCTAGTTGGTATTGAAGAGTTGGACCGCAGGGTCTGTTTCCATGCTGAACATCTCTATGACTCTCTATGAGATGCTGCCAGACCTATTTAGTTTCTCCAACACTTGCTCTTTTTATTTCATCTGCAGCCTTTATTTGAATGTACATATTAAAAATTGACTACAAAACACGACTGTTAAAAATTCATTAATCCCATAACTTCTTTAGAACTTCAAACATTTCCACATTTTGATAAAACGAAGAAATGCAGTTGCTGGAAATCTAAAACAAGAACAGAAATTGCTGTTCAGCAATTCAGCAGGTTTGGCAACACCTGGGAAGGGAAAGCAGAGTTAACATTTCAGATCCTGTGATCCTTCTTCAGAATACCTCAGACACCTGGACTTACAGTCATAGAGCCATAGAGATGTACAGCATGGAAACAGACCCTTCGGGTCTAACACATCCATGCCAACTAGATATCTTAAGTTAATCTAGTCCCATTTGCCAGCATTTGGCCCATAAGCCTCTAAACCCTCCCTATTCATATACCCATCCAGATGCCTTTTAAATGTTACAATTGCACCAGCCAACACCACTTCCTCTAGGAGCTCTTTCCATACATGTATCACCCTCTGTGTGAAAATGTTGCCCCTTAGGTCCCTTTAAATTTTTCCCTTTTCACCTTAAACCAATGCCCTCTAGTTCTGGACTCCCTTACCCTGAGGTAAAGACCCTATCCATGCCTCTCATGATTTGTTCTACATTTTTATATTCATATTTAACCTGTTGCGCTGATAGGAGAGACTACACCATGTTCATCACAGCTTGGAACACATTGATAAGGATGAGCACCTCGCTAAGATTTTCCCAATGACTTCACTTCTCGCCTTTAAACAACCAACAAACCTTAAACAGACCATTGTTCACAGCAAACAGCCCAGCCTTCAATACAACATCAACCACAACATCATACGACCCTGTCATGGCAACCACTGCAAGATGTGTCAAAGTGTTGACATGGATACCACCATTACATGTGGGGACACTACCCACCAGGTGTACGGCAGGTACTCATGTGACTTGACCAACATTGTCTATCTCGTACATTGCAGGCAAGGAAGCCCTGAGGCATGGTACATTGGCGAAACCAGGCAGATGCTATGACAGCAGATGAATGGACACTGCACAATAATTGCCAGACAGTTGTGTTCCCTCCCAATCAGGGAACACTTCAGCAGTCAGGGACATTCGGCCTCAGATCTTCGGGTGACAGTCCTCCAAGGTGGACTGTGGGATACATAACAATGCAGAGCCACTAAGCAGAGGCTGATAGCCAAATTCAGTACCTATGAGGCGAGCTTCACCTGGGATCTTGGATTCATGTCACACTGTTACACATACACTCACACAAACCTTCTCTCAGACATACACACACACATACACACACTGTCACATGCACATACACAATCACACATTCTCTCTCTCTTCCATACCCTTACACTCTTTCTCTCCCACACACACACTCACTTTTCCTCTCCCTCAAACACACACACATGCACATACACGTATAAGTCTATGGGGTGAATTTGCATTTGCAGATTTGTATTTGCAGATACATTCTATTTTGTTCAAAATGCACACAGTCTGTTGGCAGTCAGTCCATGTGACATTTTATAAATTCCTACTTTGGAAATAGAATCAGTCTGACTCAAGATTGGGATACAGACAGACTCTGACCTCACACCTTTAATGCATTGTCTGAGCTAAGATGGCACATTTTTTATAAACTGAGAAAACCTTAAGTTATCTCAGGGATGTGACTTGAAAGAAATTCTGGGATTTACAAAGTAATTAATCAAATCCTGCATCCCAAATCTAAGTGATTAAAGACTTAACAGCAATCCAGGATTGTTCAGTGCATTGTATCAGTTGTATGACACTTTGATCTTTTGCTATAAATTTTGTGTCCTATGTTCCTGCCCCACAAGCTACCTGAGGAAGGAGCAGCACTCCAAAAGCTTGTATTTTCAAATTAACCTGTTGGACTATAACCTGATGTTGTGTGATTTTTAACTCTGATAAGAAAAGTCACCATAGTCGCACTCTGTCACTAGAGGGAGATGGCTGGTGGTAGTTTACTATGCCTCGGGTGAGAGGTAGGGTCAAGAAAGTGGGACCTTCATGGTGACTTCAGTCAGGACAGGAATGGAAACTGCACTGTTAGTAACATTACAAACTAGTCATCCAGCCAACTAAACGAACTGATCTCCTATTGCACTAATATCACTCAGTAAACTGTGTTACGCTTATAGGTGTGTAGTGAGAGGGAACTCTCCATCATAATGAGATGGAATTGATGAGTTAGTGCTTGCATTTGAATTTTAATTTGTCATACCAACTATATCAACCCAACTATTTCCACTGATAATACCTTTGTTGCTCACAGTCTTAGTAAACTTAAAGAAAACAATAGAATTCTGACTGCAACTATAAAGAAAGTTTGATTCTCACTGAGAGAGTTGCCTTACAAAAGAGCCCCGTTGGCACATTACAAACACAATAACAGAAGAAATATGATACTCTAATGTAGGACAAAGGATGAGTAATGCAACTTGAGGGAAAAAGAAATACTGTTAGGAACCAGGAAATTAACTTAGTTAATTTAGTTAGCCATCCTTAAGTTTGCCAATTTATTCTGGCTGATGGCTTAATTGATAAGCACATTGTCTCTCCTGTGGTGCTGAGGCCAGAGAAAACAGGCTCAAATTTTTTTATAGCTCATCCCTTGCTATTTCTGTACCCCTCTGCATTCCTATGTACATATAAACATGCAAATTAAGAGTAGGTTATTTGGCCCCTCTAGTCTGTTTCATCATTCAAAAATGTCATGGTTGATCTGATTGTGGATTCAGCTGAACATGCACTCTAACCCCGATAACTTTGACCTCATTAGTTAAGCAGTAATCTACTTAGCTCTGCCTTAAAATCATTCAGTGACCCTGCTTCTTCTGTGCATCCCCCCATCCTCACCGTACCATTGGCAAATGTAGCTGTCTAGACCCTAAGCTTTGGAATTCCTCCCCAAAAACCTTCTGCTTCACCTTTAAGAAACTCTACTTCCTGTGTCTTAATGCTTTCTGCTTTGGTTAAGTGTTTTTGACTGTTTATGTTCCTATGAAGACCATTGGGACATTGATGGCATTTTGTAAATGGAAGTTCTTATTATGGCAAAATGTTTTGGTTGCTAACAGGGTGCAATTAGGATAGCTAGGCAAGTGTTTCCATAGCTTTCCAGTGTTAATCATCTGTAAAAAGGATAAAAGCCTTATTTATACCTAATGACATTGACATTGTGCCTTGTTGATAACATTTAGTCATTATTTATCAATCCAACCACCAACTAAAATTTCGATTACCAACTGAAGTAATCATGAATGAACCAACAACTGATCTGCATTGATTAATCCTTTTACAAATTCCCCAAACATTACAGATGGCTGCATTAATAATACTTCTCGCATTTTACCTGTGTTTGATGTTAAGCTAACTGGCTTGGAGTTTCCTGCTTTCTGTCTTCCTCCCTTTTTAAATAAAGGAGTTGCATTCACCATTTTCCAATCAAATGGAACCTTCTCCAAATTGAGGGAATTTTCAAAAAACTTATCAAATGAGTTGGTTCAGGTATCCGAATGGCCTGTGGTCTTGGTGTTCCACTCGAGTCATTGATTTCAAGGTACAAGAGGTTGTGTGGAAATTATTGGAATGTTTCCGGAGATTTCTAATCCCCATTTGGATCGGCTCTGCCAATGAATATAAAGAATAGAGAGTCATGTTTCAAATGTGTTCAGAGGACGATGGGGTAGCTACAGATAAGGGAAGACATTTGGCTAATCCTAGTTCATTGACCAAAAGAAAATACATATTTCCACATGACAGATGGAACAGCCTTCAAGCTATTCCAGAGTGTTTATCTCCACGCCTTCCCTCCTAGTCGAATCAAAGTGACAAAACAATGGGGGAATCTTCCCAGCTCCTCAGTGGTTTGGGTGATGGCAAGAAAGTTGTCAGAATTGTCTGGATATGTCCAGTGATGAGTTTCTTGACACCAAGAACAAATGGTTTCATTTTCCAACCGTATGTTAAATATCATGATGTGATTTTCACTAATGAGCTGCGACAGGATTATTTCCAAATATTGGCACTCACTAACATCTCAATATGAGTTAATCTCACCTCATTGATACGGTTTCCCATCTTTCCATCTTGCTGCTTGGAATTCAGAATTCCTGACTTGAAAATCAGAGCGATTGCCTGGTGACTGTAACTTGCCTCATGCTCCTGAGGACGTTCACCTTGGTTACAACATCTCAGGACAGGCACCATAGGCAGGTCATGCACAAACCCCTCCACCCACAGATGCTGGCATCCAATACCAGCCATGCTGCATCATCCTGTGAGCCATTGACAATATTCCTCTGCTCTGCCATGTTGTACTTTGGAGCACACTGGCACCTATCATTGGAATGCTGCTACCAGGGACACTTTAAACTCAGGAATACACACCAGAACAGGCAGCATCTCAGGGCTGCTTGCACACTCTCTAAGTGCTCACCCACTCTGTGCCTATCTCAGTGCCCCTGCCTCGCCTTGAGTTTTGGCACTTTGACCTCTCAACTGCATCCTAAAGGCTGACAGTACTTCGGCCTTGCCTTTCTGCTTCAGGTAGACATCAAGGCATGCAGTTTGTCATGGTCAATAGTAGTCAGTGAGGGGACATGCTATGTCAGTCTCACACCTAAAGCATGTGCCAGCAGCCTGCATGGGAAGTGCATTGCACATTCTTCAACCAAATGGCCATGTCTCAAAGACTAAGAGGAGTGTTAGTCAGTCAAGTCAAGGTAGGCTACCATCAGTCAGAGGTCCCAGCAAAGGGCTTGAGAACAGTCAGTCATCCATTTGAGGCAGTCAGAGTTAAGGGGTCCACACCACTACAAGCTGGGTATAGGCTCTGGTTAGATCTGCATGCCGTGGGCAAACAGTTAGGGTATATGTGGCAAGTCAGTTGGAGAGCTGCACAGAAAGCAGGCAGCGGTCTGGTCACTTGTCAGTCAATGTTGTCCATCTAGGTCAATCACGGGGTGGCTCACAGTTAACCTTGGGGAATGAAATTCAAGGGGGATTACTGAGCTCACTGTTGTAACGGGCAAGCAAGGGGATTCAATGCTGAGGATTGGAGGCAGCACACTGGGGTGTGGACTGTACAAGGATAGTGAAAGGGAAATTTGATATCTAAGTGGAGGGGAAATTGTAGTGTATTGGAGGAAATGGGATGCTGCAGGAATGGGATTTATCACCACCACTGTGGCCTCAATGGGGGTGCTGTGGAGCGTAATGATGGGCAGTTCTAAACTGTAGAGCTCATTCTCAGGGAGTAATGATGGGAGGTGCAGATGTAATTCCAGGTGGTGTGTGAGAACATGTGGAGGATCAGTGCTGATGGGCTCAATGGGCAGGGAGAAAGAAGTGTGGAGGTTTGGGAGGGGTTGGGGACAGGGCAGGCCTTGATGACCAGGCTGAGCCTGAGACTCATAACCTGCAGCACCTTCCAGATTCAGTCAACTCTGAAATGCAAACAATGACTGCAAAATGGCTGCAACCACTGTCAGAGTCGGTGGAGTCAGTGTATTTGTTTTACTGTCCCAACAGTCAGGCTCCACTCCTAAATGATGAAAGGTTATTCTAGGGACTATTGCATTGACGAGGTACTTTCACAGTACAGGGTGACATCGTCTGTAATCATAACATCATGCATGTGAAACACAGGCAGTGTTTAACTATATGAGATACAAATCCTGGTCGCAAGGAATCTTTACCGTGTCATTGGCCGTTTGCAGATTGCAGATTGAAGATAGTCATGTCTGTGAATTGGAATCAGTCACAGTGACTTTCAAAGTGGTGTTTGTGGATGACAATTTATAAAAACAATCCAAAGTCTCAAAGGCTGCACAGAGGCCACAGAAAGGATTGCCTCTCACCTTCATGGTGCTCTGAAATGGGATGATGCCTCTCATGAGTGATGTGGAGCTGGGAGGCCAAGAGCTGAGTGTTCACACAACATTTACAATCTCCTACTGTCTCTCTGTGAGCTGGCCAGTGCTGCATTCATCAGAATAAGGCACTATGTCAAGGTACCATGTGGAGACATTCCATGACCCTCCGCTTTTGGAGGGATCCATGTTCCACTGTATGGAGGACTCTGCTAAATCATCATTTGTGAGCAATGTGAATGCTGACTGCTCAGATTATTTATGCACTATTCTGTTTCTGACTTTCCCCACTGTAAGCATGCCTGATGGATCCAGCCACATCAGGGGTTATTATCTCTGTTGCTGCGATGCAACAAAGGTGCAGACAAACTGAAGCCAGCAAGCCCAGGACCAGTAGCAATCTCCTGAGGATGCTGAATAGTCTCTATGTGAAGAGGAGACAGCTGAAATTCACAATCAGGAGACTCAGCATCACCACAGACTGAGATGTCCCAGGGCACTGACTCTATGACTGTGCCTGGTGCCAGAGCGGGACCTGCAACCTGAAGGAATGGATGACCATCTGTCCTATGGGCATCAAGTTAACATCTGTGTTGAATGGTTATGCATCTGGCTCCTTCCAGGGAATCACTGGAGGCCTGTGTGGGATGTCTCAATCCTCAACCCACAACACACAAATGTCTCAAGGATCAGCCTTGTACCAGATCACACCATGACTTCCTGTTTCCCCATGACAAGGTCAGTGCTGCAGCCTGGGTTGCAGGCTTGGCCAACATAGCTGGCTTTGCCTCAACTGTACACATGTTGAGAATATCGTATTGCTGAGTGATCAATCGAAGATTAATCCATTCCATCAATGTTCAACTCAATCTGTGATTTTCAGTGCGACATCTTGAAAGTCTGCGCCAGGCACACTGGGCGCTGCCATGATGCCAATATCCATGAGAACTGTCATGTTCCTGCTGTGTTTCAAGGGCTAACTGCCTTGTGAGAGTGATTACTGTGGGTCAGGGCTACCTTCTGTGCCCATAGCTAATGGCTTCAGTTGGAGTTTGCGCATCAGAGTCAAATGCAGAAACATTCCTTGACCAGGACTTTGGTGGAGCAGACGATGGGCCACTTAAGATGAGGTTTTGGATCGGTTTTGAGAGGGTAGGAAGTGCTTCCAGTACACTTTGGACAGAGAATGCCAGGCAATCCTAGGATGGTATGTTCTGCACAACAGCAGAGGCAACATGGGGATGTGCTGGAAGGTGAAGAACTGGGAAAGCACAAGGAGACTTCTGAGGAGGACATTGAGCAGGAGAAACCTCACCTTCTGCATGATGGAGTGTTGGGCACTACAAGGGAGACAGGTTTGAAACCTGGCTCCAGTAAACATGAGCTGGTGCAGTTAACTGTAAAATTGTTGATGTACGACTTACAAATAGCCCGTTTCTGTTCTGAGAAGCAATGCAACTTCTATCAGTTTTCAGTTCACTTTTACAGCAGCCAAATAAAAATGGATGTGTGAAGTGTTTGTAGGCTTTCCTGGGTGTGACGATTCCACATTGAAGAATGATGAAATGCTGGGCTACACTGGAGAAAGAGAAGTATTGATTAGACAGGGTTGTAACATGAAACATGGCTAAGGATGGTAAGCTGCATGGCTTCATGCTGAAATAGAGATAGATAGAGGAATATGCATTTGTATGTGCAAGTAAGTGTCAGCCATGTTACCTGTGTGCCATGAGAGGCCTTAGGTAATGGTTACCTAAGGCCTCTTGGTCAATAGTGAAGGGCAACTCCGAACTGCCAATGCTTGGCCACAGTTGGCACTGGCACTAGGGATCCTGGGATATCTCTAAAGTGGCAAGAACTTCTGTGTATGGTGAGTGGGAGAATAGGATAAGTGTTTCACAATTCACAAAAGGGCACAGGGCTTGGACAATGAGAGGAGGTTAGCATGATAGCATGAGAAGACTCACTAGCATTGTAGAGACAAATCCTCCATGGAATTTGCTAAAAATGCCCCTTTGCCAATTACTGTTAACACTCAGCCCCAGGGATTGATGGCATAAACCGATTCCCAGTGTAAACACTTTGTGTCCAGAAGGGCATCCTAACATCAATTTTTCCTTGGCATTGCCATTATGGCATAACTGGTGTCTCTACTTCTGAGCAGGAGGTTCAAATCCCACTAGCTCCAGAGGTGTGTTGTAACACGTCTGAACCAGTTCATTAACAATACCTAGAAGTAAAAATTGAGTTTCATCCTTTAACATTTCAAAGTGTAACATTGAACGCCTTTCATTTTGGTTGTTTTCCAGATATGATATCTATTTAATAAAACATAAGAAGAATTAGATCAGGAAGAAACCACGAGACCCATCTAACATTCACCTTCCAGCAGGCCATGTACCACTCACTCTGTTGGTGCATTCTCTCCATTTATTTAATCTCTTAGAGAAGGAAAATAAGACTTAAAATCTTCCAAATCATTCTTGAAATGGACAGAAAGGATGTGAGCAGACAAATATTCATTTTTTTGACCAACTGCTATTTGAAGAGGTACATTTTAAGAGGTACATTTTGACTTTGTAGTGATGAAAATCAGGAGAGATATAACACTACCACTTTCATAAACAAAGTCACAATCTAACTGAGGCACTGAGCAACATGGGTATTAGTGAGCACATTTGGACAATCGCGAGAGATGGGCAGAGAGGAGCTACCAGCTATTGAGAGCAATGAGTCCTATTTTCTAATCATGTGTATGATTGGTGAGATGAGATTCCAGTGAGTGGTGAGAGGCCCATATACATCAAAATCCTTGTTATGAGCATCATTGCTATGTAGGTTCTCATTCTCCCATCTGCTGGATACACACTAGACAGCAACAATTCCCAACAGGAAGTCAGAATGGTTGCCTTGCACCACTAGCTCACCACTTGCTACTCTGGTTCTCACCAGTCACCAGCATCTCAGGGCACACTGCATGGGCACCAACTGCATACATTACCACCCCCTGACAACTTCCTATCGGCAAAGCAGGATGCCATTTCCCCTATGCCCGACACATCTGAGGCAAACAAAATGAATTGTGCAGGGCAGCGTGAATAGCCAGTGATTGACCATGGATTTTAAAGATGGTGCTAGTGACAGGAATCCTGTTAGTGGCCATGGGAGAGCATGACTAGGACAGCACAATTCTAGAGGAGTATGCAGTGTCGGTAATGAGGGAAGTTTCAGCATATATGCAATAAAAGAACCGTAAAGCACAGGAACATGCCCTTCTGCCCATCAAGACTGTGCCAACATATGATGTTGTTCTAAACTAAAAACCTTTTGCCTTTACACTCTCCATACCCCTCTATTGCCTGCCTATTCATATATCTGTCAGGATGCCTCTTAAACGTTGCTATTGGATTTGCTTTCATCAACTCCTTGGTCAGTGCATTCCAGGTCCTTATACCCTCTGTAAAAAAAATCTACCTTTTACATTTTCTTTAAGCTTACCCCTTTTACCTTACACCTACATTTCTACCCCAGGGAAAAGATTCCAACTATCCATTCTATTGGCAATTTTGTAAACTTCTATCAGGCTTTCAGGTTGCCTCTCATTCTTTGATGTTCAAGGGGGCTCGTTGGGACAAACCATCCATGCAACTCACAAAACTCAGAGCTGATTTATGGGAAGATTCAGCGTATGATTTCCAAGATCCCAAGCAGAATTGCAGCACAGTTTTTTTGATGTAACATTTTCCCATCAGTTTGTGCTTATTTTTGTATTTGCAAATCGTGCTCTGCACTTGAGAAACCTTTCAAGTATTATTTGCAAAGTTTATCCCTTAGATCCAGTGATACGGGCGAGAACAAACTTTGTTGAGTGCCTGGTCATGATTGAAACTTTTTAATTTGTTTCTCATGTCCTTTGGCATCAAATTGCATGACTCATGCATTTCAGCATTATGTGCATTTTGTGAGTTGACCCCATTCAGACTGTCAACAAATGATAATATTCTTTTTCTGAGTTTGTCAAAAGCAAAAACTTCTTTGGTACCAGGTAATCCAATTTAACTGAAAATAGCTACTATGCTTAAAATAATTTAAGATAATTCCACAGAGACTGGTACCCCGTCACCAAGTCATCTTGATTTACACATGTGAGATACTGATCCAGCTCCCTCAGAGCCAGCTTTCGGAGTGAATAGGAGTCTGAGAGAGTTTGACACTCCTGTCTTATTGTCAGCCAGGGCTCCCTAATTGGGGCAGGTTAATAGCCCCAATCCGGGAACTCATATTCTATGAGCTCCACCTCGTTAACCTCATTATGATCTCGACATTGATCTCAGGAATTATTCAGATTTATCACACAAACAAAATAAAACAAGCTAAGCAAGAATTGTTGTAAGGTATTTAAAGAAAGGAACAAAATGAGTCACTGACTGTCAAGATATTTGGAGTTACATTTATACAGCATCATTTAACAATATCACAGTGTTACAAAATCTCTCACAACCAATAAAGTAACGTTGCAATGTAGAAAACACTGTAACCAACTTGTACAGTAAGGTCCCATAACATCTATCTAAAAGTGACCAGGTAATCTGTTTCTCAGTGTTGCCTGAGGGTCAAATATTGTTGATTCATGAGAGATTGACAGTAAAGAGCTCCCCGATTAAGAGAGCAAAAAGTCCCATTTTTCCGATTTTCAAATTAGTGTTAGGGATTATTTCTACATCCACTTGAGACAGCAGGCAGGGTGTCGGTTTAACAGCTCACCTAAAATCAATATTGCCAGACAATGCAGCACTCTGTCAAGTCTGCACTACATCACCAGCCCAGATTCTGATGCTGAAATAGAAAGTGGAAACCCACAATGTATTCCTCATAAGGGACCTCTGAATCATTTTGATGACCGTGATAGAAACAATAAGCACACACATAACATGGTGATACAGTTGATGTTAACTGGTCACCCATTGAGAAAGGAGGGGAACCTATCTGCAATTGTCTGAGTTGCTGATACTCTTCATCCAATTCAATTACCCTCCTGAACAGATGGTGGAAGCACCAGCAGATGCTGACAAGATCCTCCTTCATATACAGGTCAGGGTCTGATGATGGTAGCGAGCTCTGTCACTAAACTATACTATAGGAAGGATGTGGAGGCACTGGAACGGGTGCAGAGGAAGTTTACCAGGATGTTGCCTGGTATGGTAGGAAAATCCTATGAGGAAAGGCTGAGGCACTTGGGGTTGTTTTCATTGGAGAAAAGAAGGTTTAGGGGTGATTTGATAGAGGTGTACAAGATGATTAGGGGGTTAGATAGGGTTGACAGTGAGAACCTTTTTCCACGTATGGAGTCAGCTATTACAAGGGGGCATAGCTTTAAATTAAGGGGGGGTAGATATAGGACTGATGTTAGGGGTAGGTTCTTCACTCAGCGAGTCGTAAGTTCATGGAATGCCCTGCCAGTAGCAGTAGTGGACTCTCCCTCTTTATGCGTATTTAAACGGGCATTGGATAGGTATATGGAGGATAGTGGGTTAGTGTAGGTTAGGTGGGCTTTGATCGGCGCAACATCGAGGGCTGAAGGGCCTGTACTGCGCTGTATTCTTCTATGTATTCTTCTAAATTTAACTCCAATCTGAGGAAGGAAGTTCCAGTGGCTTTCTGACCAGATAAAGTAAAGCGAGAAGAATGTGCTGTGTAAAATTCTTCTCTTCCTTTAATTCTCCCCTGCCTGAGACTGCGATCTGCCTCCATATTGTAAAATCCCTGCAGAATACCACACCTCCCACCTCTACCCTCACACACACACACTAAACCATGTGCAGGCAGGTAGTAAAGCCACCTCCTCTACTGGCTGGCAAACACTTCCCATTCATCAAACACTTGCCCTTCATCCTGACTGCATACTGCTGAGTGGTTAAATATCACCACAGGCCAGAACTCTAACTTAAACCAGTAGTTTCTTGCTGCAAACTGGCAGTTAAAGTGACACACCCACATCCTGCAATGTTCCAAATGCTGGCATAAATGGTTCCTACCTTCATGCTTTCCTATGGAAAGCAACTCTATCAGAGATGGCACAGGGTAAGTCACACTATACAATTTACAGTGCGCAAATGCGTATTTCAAAACACACCAAGCATCTCGTATCTATTATGACTGACCAGACATACACATTGAAAACATCAGCCAATTGACTGAGCCACATAGAGTCATAGAGATGTACAGCATGGAAACAGACCCTTCGGCCTAACCAATGTCCTGTACAGTCGCAACATGACCTCCCAACTCATGTACTCAATACACTGACCAATAAAGGAAAGCATACCAAATGCCTTCTTCACTGTCCTATCTATCTGTGACTTCACTTTCAAGGAGCTATGAACCTGCACTCCAAGGTCTCTTTGTTCAGCAACACTCCCGAGGACCTTACCATTAAGTATATAAGTCCTGCTAAGGTTTGCTTTCCCAAAATGTTTAGACCCATGTGTTACCAGACAAGGAACAAGCTTGGTCTCCATCTTATCATCCTATAGCTCTTCATGATCCAGAACCAATGGTAATTCTGCACTGCTTAAAAAACAAGCCCTGCAATGTTACAACATTTCAGGTAGAACACATGGTTCTGAACAGTCATCAGTGGATTTTGACCTGTAGAAAAGAGACTGAAGTTTTGAATTTATATAATGCATATAATTGGGTGGCACAGTGGCTCAGTGGTTAGCACTGTTGCCTCACGCGCCAAGGACCTGGGTTCGATTCCCACCTTGGGCAACTGTCTGTGTGAAGTTTGCATATTCTCCCTGTGACTGTGTGGGTTTCCTGCCACAATCACAAGATGTGCAGGTTAGGTGAATTGGCTGTGTTAAATTAAGTGCATTAGTCAGGGGTTAATATAGGGTAGGGGAATGGATAGGGGAGAGTTACTCTTCAGAGGGTTGGTGTGGACTTGTTGGGCTGAAGGGTCTGTTTCCATACTGTAGGGAATCTAACCTAGTACTGCACCCTTTAAAATGATATTAAGTTTGGGGAAGGGTCTTTACAATGGGCTGAGGACTCAATTTTAAAATAAAAACAGGTAAGTCAAAGGTTAGGGGACTTGAAAGTATTGTGAATGGATTCTGAAGGTGGTTTACTTCCCTGCTGCCTTTAGTTATAAATTATTCAACTGTTCCATGCTCTCCTGACTGGCCTCTCACCTTCAAACCTCTTACCAGTTTGAACTCTTCCAAGACTATTTTGTTTATATCTTAACTCACACCAAATCCTACTTACCCATTACCCCTGTGTTCATGAATTACATTGCATCCTCATTTGAAAACTGAAAGAATTACAAATGCTGTGAATCAAAAACAAAAGCAGAAATTGCTGGAAAAGCTCAGCAGGTCTGGCAGCATTTGTGGAGAGAAATCAGAGCTCATGTTTCAGAACTGAGGGAGGATTACTTAACCTGAAACGTTAACTCTGATTTCACCTCACAGATGCTGCCAGACCTGCTGAGCTTTTCCAGCAATTTCTGTTTTTGTACATCATATCCTTATCTGTCAATGACTCAATATTAAAACTTTCATCTTTACTTTCAGATCCATCCTTAGCTTAACCTCTCCCCATCATTTTAACATCTTCCATACCCTGATCTCTGCACTTCTTGAATTGTGGTCTCTACCTGATTATACACACTCCACTACTGTAGTTCAACTGCATGAATCCTAAGTTCTGAAATTCCTATTTCATAGCTGTCCACTTTGATCTTTCTACTGCCTCTTTCAGACCTGTTTTTAAGACCTGCCTTGTTGACAAAGTTTTAGGGTATCTGACATAATACGCAATGTCACAATCACGGGGATAAGTGCAATGGAATCAAGCTATGCTATCCCCAGCGTAATCACAAAGCATAAAATTTTTACAGTAGGTACACATAATTCCCCAGTTTACCTGATCTTCATACCCACTCTGATAGAAAGCATGGACCAGGTGTCAGCAATGAGTCAGAATTACTATTTGTTACGATTACTTAGACTGTAGCTACAGAAAAAGAGTTATAACCTGTTAGCATATAACGCAACAAATTAAAACTCCAATTCCCTTATTCACTGTCCTGTATGTGACACTCACTGTCTTTCTCATTCACCCACCCACATGCACACACACACAAAGAAACAGACAGAAAAAATAGTTTATGCGCAGAGGAAAACAGGGATGCAGTTCAGTGGTTGTTAATCACAGGTTGTTGGGATGATCCTAATGATTCGTAAGCTGATCAGAACATTGTTTTTCAAAGTCATCTTTTACCAGATTCTTATGCCGCTTTGTGGAAGACATAAGGTGGCTGGTTCACTTTTAAAAGCTCTCTCATTTATCAATTAATTATCACAGCTTACATTGGCCAATGAAGGAAAGATAAACTGAGTTTCTTTAAATTTAAAATGAGCTTTGACTGCAGAGATTAGAGACACAATTTTCATGGTGGAGATCAATACCCTTTGCTTTAACTTATTTCAAGCTCCAAGATTTTCAGTTACCTGAGAATGAATCACATGGTTGTTGGCTGGCAAAAGGCTTTTCTCATTGTTAATTGGTCACTAGTCCATAGACGAATCAACTTCTTGTTGCCAGCCAGCTGCATCTGAACACTGATTCCCTTGGCTCCAATTTGTCTGCAACCACTTCAGTTATGGCTTGTTAAACAGTCATCTTTACAACGTTTTCTGAATCAGGTTACTTACTTTTTAAAACATGCAGCGATCCGTTAAAACATTAGTTTTCTCCTGACAGCCCAAAGCTTAAAAAAGCACAAAAATAAATAAACATGTTTTTACAGTGGCTCAATGACATGTTTAATCTAAATTTAATGTCCAGTGACAAGTTTTGTCCTCCAGTTGGGTGGCTTGGTGGTTAGCACTGCTGCCTCACAGGTCCAGGGACTTAAGTTCAATTCCACCAATGGGTGACTGACTGTGTGGAGTTTGCACATTCTCCCCGTGTCTGCATGGGTTTCCTCTGGGTACTCCAGTTTCCTCCCACAGTCCAAAGATGTGCAAGTTAGGTGGATTAGCCATGATAAATTGCCCCAGAGGGTTAGGGGTGTACAGGCTAGATGGATTAGCCATGGGTTGCAGGGATAGGATAGGGGGGTGTATCTGGGTGGAATGCTCTTTGGAGGGTCGGTGAGGACTTGATGGGCTGAATGGCCTGCTTCCACACTGTAAGGATTCTATGAACTCCAATGAATTACCCTGAATGGTTTTTAATGTGTTACAGATGCAATATGAATGAAACGTATTGTTGTTGACAAAGGACTAATGATGGCCTGGAGCTTGAAAAAAAATTTTATTGTCATGACACTGCCTGGCATCAACATCAGAATTGCACACAGCTGGAAATACTGAAGTTAAAAATCACACAACACCAGGTTATAGTCCACCAGGTTTAATTGGAAGCACTAGCTTTCGGAGCACTGCTCCTTCATCAGGTGGTTGTGGAGGACACAATTGGAAGGCACAGAATTTATACTGAAAGTTTTCAAGTCAGGTCTGTGGAACTTCACTGGGTGAGCTGCTTAACTTCCCAACATTGAAATCAGTTCAGAGGCCATGACATTGACATGAACTTTCCCGAATTGCTCACTTCATAAGAATTCTCTTCACCAGAAAACCTTTAGGGCTGGTGTGAGAAGGTGACAGGAGCTGATGTCTCATTTGTGCACGGTTAATATTGCCTTCATTACAGTGGAAAGAGGTATTCAGCAGGGGAATAATGGCAGAGTCAGTGCTGAGAGACAAGAGTAGCAGAACCTCAGGGAGCTAAGAGCAGCCTTGATTTTAAGTATCGAAGTAGGGCGCTAGGATCTAGGATACAAAACTAGAATAATTGAACATGATCTTGAATCTTAGAGGTGCATTTTATATCTGAAGTTTTATTTCTCATACATTTAAACCAATACGTGTCCTCTGTTCTGCTGAATGTAAATCCTGTTCCATGTGAGAACTTCAGGTACTTATTGTGTCCTGAACAACCACATAGAAGCAGAGAATACAGTACAGCTAGAGGTTATTCTGCCCGTCGGTCTACCCTAACCCCTTCCTCCCCCCTCCCCCAAATTAGTATGTTGAGTTGAGAAAGGGGTTAAAAAGGCAATTTGAATCTTGGACCTTATATGTGGAGCCGCGGAGTGTGCAAACAAGGATGTAACTATCAAGCTTGATACTTTAACTGGTATATTGCACACAGTTTGGAAAACTGATCTCTAAGGAAATATGAAGGCTTCAGAAAAAGTGCAGAAGAGGTTTGCAAAGAATGCTTTCAGAAATGAGAGATTTCAATTTAGTGATGGGGAGGGATTGGAAAGTTGGAGCTGCTCTCCTTAATGGAGAGAAGGCTGACAGTCGACTTTTTTGATTAGATTCCCTACAGTGTGGAAACAAGCCCTTTGGCCCAACAAGTCCACACTGACCCTCCAAAGACTAACCCACCCAGACCCATTCCCTATATTTACCCTTGAATAATGCACCTAACACTATGGGCAATTTAGCATGGCCAGTTCACCTAACTTGCACATCCTTTGGATTGTGGGAGGAAACTGGAGCGCCCGGAGGAAACCCACACAGACATGGGTAGAATGTGCAAACTCCACACATACAGGTGGAAATCGAATCCAGGGTCCCTGGCACTGTGAGGCAACAGTGCGAACCACTGAGCCACTATGCTGCCCTTGTTAGAAATGTTTAAAATCATGAGAGACATGAGCTGTCTTGTAGGAAGTGTTGAGAATCAGAAGAAACCACTCATAAGCTAATTGCCGAAAGTACCAAAGGCAACGTGAGGGAGATTTTTTTTGATGTAGTGAGGGGTTTGGTACTGAAATGTACTGTCTGAACATTGGGGCAGGTTCAATGGCATTGGAGAAGCAACTGAAGAGAGAAGAGGTGGGAGAGTGGAACAGAATAACTTATGAGAAATCAGGCACAGATAGGACAATAGCATCCTCTGTGCTGTCATCGATCAATAGTTCTATGAATAATTTAGTTGTGAGACACAGGTATGCAATTATTCAGACTCTTAAGGACAAGGGATAGCAGATTTAAAATGGAAATAAGGAGAAACTATTTCTATCAAAGCACTGTGGAATTCATGACCCCAGAGTATGGTGGGTACTGGAATACTGAATAAATTTAAGGAAGGGACAGACAGATTTTTAATTAATAATGGGTTAAAGGGTTGTGGAGAGTGGGCAGGAAAGTTGAGTTGGGGCCAAGATGAGATCAGGATTATCATTATTAAATGTCAGAGAAGGCTCAAAGGGCTGAATTGCCTACTTCTGTTCTAGTTCTTATGTTCTCTTCATATTTGATTTAACTTTGATTTGACTTGACATATTGTTATCACATTGACCAAGATACATGCAAATGTTGTTTTGCGTGATATACAGGCAGATTGTAGCATACAAAGTATATCAAGTAACAGAACAAAGTGGATAATATAGTGTTACAGCTGCAGAGAGGATGCAGAGAGAGAGAGAGAGAGAGAGATCAATATTAACACTTGAGAGGTCTGTTCAAAAGTCTGATAACAGCGGGGAAGAAGCTGTTCTTGTATCTGTTCATACGTGTATTCAAATTTCCCAATGGAAGAGGGTGGAAGAGGTATAACCAGGGTGAGGGGTTCTTTGATTATGTTGTCGCTTTATTGATGCAGCAGGAAGTATAGATGGAGTCAATGGATGGAAATATCAGTGAGTCTGCTTCAGGACCTGGCCGAGAACTTCAGGGCAGAGGAGATGTCCTGGGGGTTGCAGTGAGACAGAGACTCATTGAGATCCTTGTGGAGGGAGGAGGAGAACTTCTTCAAGGTAGGCATTCCTTGGAAGAGACTTTGCAGTAAAATTAAAATCAATTAGGAGAAAGTGAGGATTGCAGATACTGGAGATCAGATTGGAGTGTGGGGTGTTGGAAAAGCACAACAGGTCAGGCAGCATCCGAGGAGTAGGAGAATCGATGTTTCATCAAGAATCATTCGTGACAAAGGGCTTATGGAAGGTATTTGCAGCTTTAAACAAGCCTCCAAACTCCCTCTCCCACCTTCACCCCCCCCCCTCCAAACTCTCCAAACCACAATAACTTTCTAAAGTGAATACAGTAAAATGGTTGCACTCTCTCTCAGAACTGCTAAACATTGTCAAAGTCACAGGTCTTTGTTATCTGCTGCCCACCCTCAGCCCTCTCTCTGGTTATGGCTTCCCATGAGTCTATCTGCTCAGTCTAGTTTTCAGCTTATGGACCATCTCAGCCTCAACATTGCTTAAATCTGCACACATCACTTATTTCCCTCCCTATTCAAGTCGGATAGTGACTAATTGTATTCTGCATTAGTTTATAATAAATTACAGATTTATTTTGTAAGGAAAAAATATTTATAATATTGATCGTACATATGCTTTGTTCTATGCTTTTCACAGGACATTATACAGTGTGGAAGCAGGCCATTCAGCCCATCAAGTCCACACTGATCCTCTGAAGAGTATCCCACCCGGACAATGATTGGGACAATGCATGTGTATTAATCTATAATATTAGCTCACATGACATGATACAGTATGACATGTTTTCCTACAAGTGAAAGTTCATTTTCAATGTTTCGGTTTGTAAACATACAAACAAGTTCTTTCAGGTTGGTGTGTTGTGCAATTCATGTTCCATTGACAAGCTGGATGGTTCAACAAGTCTTGCTGTATCACGAGGGAATGAATGTCTGGATTGATCAGTTACAGCTTTGAAAAGCTTTCCTCTCCACTGACCACAGAAACCGAGAGAGTCACGAGGATTCAGACTACAAAAAACATGTTGGCTGTATCAACATTCAGCTTATTTTGACGTTCAAAGCCTAAGACATTGTGTGGTGATGCACAGTTTGAAACAGCTCTTGTAATGGCTGACAAATCACTGCACAAAACCTGGAAGTCCCATGTCTTAAAGTTTGTTCAAACTAGCTTCAAACAATGCACCAGAATCTGCTTTGATGTATAATCTGCAAACTGTAAACATCATTAGAGGAAGCCAAATACTAATTTGATGCATCTGTGTGACTCTTTCTTGTATTGACTCTTGTATTGCTGTGTCAAGGACTACAAAATTAATGTTCACTTTGAATTTTGCCTTGAGACTCCGAATAGGCTCATCATCCACTTCAGAAGTGAACTGCTCCCTCTTTCTCCTAAAATGGATTGGATCTGGTTCAAAGTCATATCTCCAAATCATCTGCTAGTTCATGTGCATCTCCCAGGGTTGTCTCAACCCCTTCAGTCACTCCTACTGTTTACGAGAGAATTCTTGATTTCTCTCAAGTGTTCAATTGCATCATGGATCTCCAATTCCTTTACCTGCAGTTGTTTGCTTGTGATACTGATCTCAAAGAAAAACCTTGATCTGAGACTGGAAATACCTTTTGCAAGAGCTTCTGCATTTACTTGTGAGCTATTTCCAGTTGTTCCTGTTAGGGTTATGCCGTCAGAGATTTCAATGAGTAAGTCATTAATATTGCCTAGCTATAACAAAGAGGTTTCATGGCAATAATTTTACTCTCTCATCTTGTTACACTCAATGATTTCATTACACGATGGCACATTAGAACTCCCTTGTGTTAAGCTGAACATAGAACATAGAACATCACAGCGCAGTACAGACCCTTTGGCCTTCGATGTTGCGCCGACCTGTGGAACCAACCTGAAGCCCATCTAACCTGCACTATTCCATTCTCATCCATATGCCTATCCAATGGCCATTTAAATGCCCTGAAAGTTGGCGAGTCTACTACGGTTGCAGGCAGTGTGTTCCACGCCCCTACGACTCTCTGAGTAAAGAAACATTCTCTGACATCTGTCCTATATCTACCACCCCTCAATTTAAAGCTATGCCCCCTCGTGCTCACCATTGCCATCCAAGGAAAAAGGTTCTCCCCGTCCACCTTATCTAACCCTCTGATTATCTCATATGTCTTAATTAAGTCACCTCTCAAGCTTTTTCTCTCCAATGAAAACAGCCTCAAGTCCCTCAGCCTTTCATCATAAGACCTTCTCTTCATACCAGGTATCATCCTAGTAAATCTCCTCTGAACCCTTTCCAAAGCTTCCACATCCTTCCTATAATGTGGCGACGAGAACTGTATGCATACTCCAAGTGTGGCCACAGCAGAGTTTTGTACAGTTGACACATGACCTCATGGCTCCGAAACTCAATCCCTCTACCAATAAAAGGTAACACTCCGTATGCCTTTTTAACAACCCGATCAACCTGGGTGGCAAATTTCAAGGATCAATGTACCTGGAAACCGAGATCTCTCTGCTCATCTACACTACCAAGAATCTTACCATTAGCCCAGTACTCTGCATTCCTGTTACTCCTTCCAAAGTGAATCACCTCACACTTTTCTACAGTAAACTCCATTTGCCACCTCTCAGCCCAGCTCTGCAGCTTAACTATGTCCCTCTGGAACTTACAACATCCTTTGTCACTATCCACAACTCTATCAACCTTTGTGTCATCTGCAAATTTACTAACCCATCCTCTGTGCCCTCATTCAGGTCATTTATAAAAATGACAAATAGCAGTGGACCCAAAATAGATCCTTGCGGTACACCACTAGTAACTGAACTCCAGGATCAACATTTCCCATCAACCACCACCCTTCGTCTTCTTTCAGCTAGCCAATTTCTGATCCAAACCACTAAATCACCCTCAATCCTATGCCTCTGTATTTTGTGCAATATCCTACCATGGGGAACCTTATCAAAAGCCTTACTGAAATCCATATACATCACTAGTGTTGTAGCTAAAGCTGAGATCTACATGTACTGGGTCAAAGAAAACCATTGTCTCTGAATGACACCTACCCACACCATTACAAAACCAATTTCAAAGAATATGCACTGCAAAGAAAAAGCAATACTTGTGGATAAACATGCAGAATTCTTTATCACCCACAGTTTCCTTTCCTTTTCATATGGTTCCATTATCATAGCTCTGGTGACATAAAATTTTGATAGGCTATGACCTCCTTTCTAACTGATGATAGATCCTGTCTGTCATATTGACATAAATATGTGCTTGTAATCTTTCACTTGCATCATCTGACTTAATACCTGGGCCTTACATGGATGGAAACAATCTTAAAATAGGGACAAGATACAAACTTATAAAGGCAGCCATGATCAACAGACCCACACAGTTTCATGAAACCAGTATAAATGAGACCAAACACAGTCTGAGATAAAGTGAACATTTTCCCTATGGGCAATTAATTCATTTCGTCAAACTCCTGA
Source organism: Chiloscyllium punctatum (assembly GCF_047496795.1). Classification (NCBI taxonomy): domain Eukaryota; kingdom Metazoa; phylum Chordata; class Chondrichthyes; order Orectolobiformes; family Hemiscylliidae; genus Chiloscyllium; species Chiloscyllium punctatum. Next base: position 60,495,712 of record NC_092755.1, read on the forward strand.
GAGTATGAAAAGGTCTTATTTGATGTACACCATTATGATAATCTTTATACGTTGCAGATGCAACAGCTACTACAATTACCAGCCTGGACGTTAAAGTGTCCACATACATGGAACATGCAAATAGTTCCCATTTTAAGATGCTTTTTTGGAAGAGCCAGAGAGTTTAATTGAAGAAGATTTTCTCTCTCTCTTTCTCCAAACAAAATCTGCTTGCTAGCACTGACTACAAAGAAGCGCCAGAGAATAAGGACTCTACAGCAACATTCACAACTGTTGAATGCGCGTCAGAAATCAACCAACCATCTTTCATCTTAAATTAAAACCTTTTACCTCAAGGACACCCAAAGTATTCTGAAGTTTTTACATTCTTTATTTTCCTTTGTCTTGGAAACTTTCTCCTTTTAATTTGCTAGTGTGTGTGTGTGTATTTAAGTCACTAACTGAAGGCTACATGCTTGACATTGTCTTTTTATTATTTTTCTTGGGGTTAACAGCTAATGCTTTGTTTTCCTCCTTTACTCAACAAAATCTTATGATTGGTTCCTTATTGCTTTCAGAAAAATTAGTTAACTACATTCTAATTGGAGAAAATCATAGTTTTGTGTTAAAAGGAAGTTAACTTTTGTTGTGGATGAGGGAGCTGGAAAGGGAGAAGCCAGTTAGACTCTTCTTACTTCATCTCAACTCAACACCAACATCTTTAGTGGAAAAAAATCCCAGGAATTGTTCCTTGCTGCACATAAGCTCGCAGCTTCTAGTGGCTGAAGTTACTTTCACAAAGTGAATTAATTATTCAGCATGACCTGGTTTACAATCTAGAATAGTTGAAATCTACTTGGCAGCATGAACAGATATATATATTTTCTTTGGTGGTGTGAATAAGAGCTGGACAAGGCCATGCACATGCCTCTCATTGTTGTTTGTCTTACAAAAATGCTCACACACAACTGGATGGATTAGATACTGTACAACTTTTGAGAAGTTCCCATCATCAGGAGTGTGCAGTTTCTCATTTGCCCTGAAATGCCAGATTTTGCAAATGAAGAATTCTCACTAAAGCTATCAGTTATTCTAAGATTTGATTGCAGTACCTTCCTTTTAGTTGACCTCTTTAACGAGGTGCATTTTTTTTCTTTTTAAATGATTTCCCGGTGTTTTTTTAAAATGCAGTTCTAAATCTGTCCCATTCTGAAAATTCTCCACGTATTCACTGTTCCTCTCGTGCGCTACTCAAAGTGGCAGACATGTTTTGCTCATTTTTCAAACCTCCATCAGAAAAACAGGATGGCACAGCACTGGTAAACAGCTTGCAACAGAAGCAAAACATTTTTTTTTGACATAGAATACTGTGGCAACTGACTGCGCATTTTTTCTCCACGGGCTAGTGTCATAATGTCATAGAGTTATACAGCACAGAAAAGGGCCCTTCAGTCCAACATGTCCATGCTGATCAGGTTTCCTAAACTAAAGTAATCTCATTTGCCTGCATTTGGACCATATCCCCCAAACTTTTCCTATCTATGTACCCCAAATGTCTTTTAACTGGTTTAATTGTACCTGTCTCTACCATTCCCTCTGGCAAATCATTCCATATATGCATCATCTTCTGTTGAAAAGTTATCCCCCAGGTCTCTTTTAAATCTTTCCCCTCCCACCTTAAGCCTTTGACCTGTAATTTTGGACTCCCCTATGCTGGGGTAAAGACATTGGCTATTCAATTTATCTGTGCTCCTTATGATTTTGTAAACCTCAATAACGTCATCCCTCAGCCTCCTATGCTTCAGGGAAAAAAGTCCCAGCCTATCCATCCGCTCGCTAGAAACCCTCCAATCCCAGTAACATCCCTGTAAATCTTTGTCGTACCTTTTCAGTTTAATAACATCCTTCCTTTAGCAGAGCGACCAGAACTGTACGCAGTACTCCAAATGTGGCCTTTCTAATGTTTTATATAGCTGTAACATGACCTTTTGTTGAGAATGTTCTTTGACTATGATCTCTGGTGAAACTGAACTGCTGAACGTGCTCTGACCCATGTTCATGTCATATGCAACCATCATATTTGGGTCAAGTAGCAGGGTCACCATAGTTCAAAGTGTCAGGCCCACAGCCTTTCACATTTTTCATCCAGGTGGAATTCTTCACTTGGTTCACCTTAACATTCAGATGTTTCCCAAATCTACTTAACTCTTGAGACTAAGTGCAAAACTGTCCTCTCAGCTCCAGTCTCAGGTTAATCCTCTTCTTGATCTTGGGGATGGCGATACTTCAAGTAGGGACCTCCGTCCTTAACTGTTCTTTTCTCTTGATAGCTTCCTATTTATGATGTTGTGTTCCTGGCAGCTTTGCCTCTTTCTGTATCATCATAATGCCATTTTTTTCCCTGGATTTGGTCTCTGCAGACGCAACTGAAGATCATTAGTACTACATACCTCTCAGAAACCCCTGGGCTTTTCCATTTCCTTGACTGCTTCTATTGATCTTTTGTCTGCCAAGGGCTGTTGCCTGTTGACTTTGAAGTGCAAAGTGAGCCCACAGCAATCACTTAGATTCAAGGGTGGGGGCAGCAGATAGGGCAGATGGGTAGGAGGCTATGAACAGCCAAGAGTTTGATTTGGAGAAAGCTACTACAGTGGCTTTGAGAAAGTATTAGGATGAAGGGTTTAGGTCATAGAGTCATAAAGGTGTACCGCACGGAAACAGATCTTTCGGTCCAATGCATCCATGCTGACCAGATATCTCAACTCACTCTAGTCCTGCCTGCCAGCATCTGGCCCATATCCCTCCAATCCCTTCCTATTCAAATACCCATCCAGATGCCTTTTAAATGTTGCAATTGTACCAGCCTCCACCTCCTCTGGCAGCTCCCTCTGTACCACCCTCTGCATGAAAAAGTTGTCCCGTAGGTCTCTTTTATATCTTGCCCCTTTCACCCTAAACCTATGCCCTCTAGTTTTGGACTCTCCCACCCCTGGGAAGAGACCTTGTCTAGTTACCTTATCCATGCCCCTCATGATTTTATAAACCTCTATAGGGTCACACCTCAGCCTTCGATGCTCCAGGGAAAACATCCCCAGCCCATTCAATCTCTCCCTACAACTCAAATCATCCAACCCTGGCAACATTCTTGTATAGCTTTTCTGAACCCTTGCAAGTTTCACAACATCCCTTCCAATAGGAAGGAGACCAGAATTGCACACAATATTCCATGGGTCAAGGGAGGGCCAAAGGAGATAGCTGCGCAAGAAAAGAGCTTCTTGATACTGTTCTTCGCTAGAAAGTCTCAGAGGTCATTGGGACACTGGGACTAGAGGAGAGAGAGAGAGCATGAACACTGAGGAGGTGCCTATTGGTGTTCTGAATGATATTACCATTAATATCAAAATTCCAATAATGCTTGTTGCCATTTCAAAGCTTATTCAGCTTTTATGCCAAGTGGTGACAACATTGTGATTGTGCCAGCCCTTGGGTGAAGGCCGTGCTCTTCCAGTTACTTTACCCAGTGGTTATCTGGCACTGGGGGAAGAAAGTGAGGTCAAAATGCCCTGTCGGCATGAAGTCAATAGAAAGTTAAATTGCAAGAAATATAAAGTAGGCTCCTGGTATACTGCAACCTAAAACCAATTTAGTATGACATTTCTGATGTTCTCAAGATGTTCCAAAATAGGACATGTCAGAAGGTCCCTTATGGAAAGTAGCTTTGTCAGAACAGATTCAGTGGAGATGGAGAGTCATCCTTACAGGAAGTAAGGTGTGGTTTAATTGTGGGAGTTTGTAATGGATATTGCTGGACAACCTATCCCCAGAAATGGAAACAGAAATATCAAGAAAGGGAGAGGGAAGAGTCAGAGATGAGAGAACGACAAGGTGGTGTTTTGGGATTACAATGAACTCCTAAGACAACAGTCTGGCCTAGACCTTGTCTTTATGGAACTGACTGTAAAATGGTTGCTTCCAGTCAGAGTCTCATGATAGTGGTCACTTGATTATACCAAACCAGGATATACAATAGTACAAGATTACATTTCTATTCCAAATATTCCCTTTAAAAACTTTCAAAACCAAGAAAGTGCATACATTATCATTTTCACTGAGTCACCCATATTACCAAACTTGCACACAACTGTTCTGATGTATCAACAGATCATATTCATGTCAGTCCCTGAACATCTATGTTGCAGTAACTAAATAATGTCAAACTCCTAATGTTATCATTATCATTGGCTGTTCATCTGGATGCTGTTCCTTTGCAGCATTTGCTTCTTGCCCTTTGCTCAACACTCTGCCATTGAATATCTCTCAGCATATTGCAAGGCCTGGTCTGTTCTACCATGAAGATTGTCCAGCTGTTAATTTATAATCTCAATATCTCTGTTGAGATATCACCTTTCTGAGAATAAGTTTCTCTTCTCTCTGTGGATGTGCTCTCAATGATGGATCTGTTATGCCTTATGCAATAATTAATTAAATCTGTCACAATTTCATAATTCTGCCACTGCGAGTGGAAGCGCTGCTAGTTTTTAACAGCTGTGAGCAGTTTCGAACATCGCTGTCCTTCCCTTGTGGCAGATGTGCTGCTATAACTGCTTCCTAATGAAGGGCTTTTGCCTGAAACGTCAACTCTCCTGCTCCTCGGATGCTGCCTGACCTGCAATGCTTTTCCAGCACCACATTCTCATGCTGCTATAACACTTTAACATGTAATCTCAGTTGCACTCCAATCCAAGGCTCCTGGGATAACAGTTTGGCTTCTAGTGTGTCTTTTATTCACCTAGTAGCATGATGGATGTCTTCAGTGAGTGTTTCATATGACTCCAGCAAGCCAGAAGGTGCACTAGTACAGTTTTGCATTTCTCTTTCAGCGTGGCCTTCTTATTCAGCTGGTTCCCCTCCCATTTTAGCACCACAATGTTGAAAGCCCGACCTCACAGTTGTATTTTGTTGAGAATGGAAAGAGGTAGCTGAGAACAAAGTCCAAGAAACTCGGACCAGCTTTTGAAAATGTGTGGACAAGCTAAACGTCTGTCAAACCTTTTCACTGAATGCCTACATTAGCAATGTGCATTTTGGATCAGACTATCTGCAGGACCTTCATGGACCACATTTGGAGAACCACTTTGCTGAAGTAAACCTTCGGGTTTTGCAATTACACACAAACCTCAACACAGAAACAGGTTATTCGACATGATCGTTGGCGAGGATATTTATTCTCAGTACCTGCCATAATCCTTCCCTCATGGACCTGATAGGTTCACCTGCCTCTTTTCATTCTCCACTCATTTAACTGCCAAGTTGACCTATTCTTAAATGTTAATGTAACTCTGCTTTAACCACTAATGCAGACAGTGCATTCCTTTAAGGTTATAAAAAGCTTGTTCTACTCTGAGTAGTAAAGCTTTCAAGGTGACTCTAAATTCCCTTGTCAAAACGTGTGCTACTGAAAAAGCACAGCCGGTCAGGCAGCACCTGAGGGGGACAGTTGACGTTTCGAGTATAAGCTCTTCATCAGGAAAAAGCTCCCACGGATATTAATCCATCCAACTAAAGTGTGCTGCTTAATAATGTACTGGTTGTGATATGCCACTGTCTAATTCTAGGACAGGTAAAATCCCTCTTCCTCAATGAGCGATTCACCAGAGTAAATCCCGGAGCTTCATAAGATGTGTGTTCTGCTTATTGTTCTGCTGAGGTGACAAACTGATGACAGCCAGGCAGCAAAGAGCTTATGCTTGAAACGTTAACTCTCCTGCTCCTCGGATGCTGCCTGTCCTGCTGTGCTTTTCCAGCACCACACTTTTTGACTCCAATCTCCAGCATCTGCAGTCCTCACTTTCTCCCTCTAAATTCCCTTGTTCTGGATCACTCAAACATTGGAAAAAGTCTTTCTCCATCTACTCCACCTTGCCCTTTCATAATTTGAAAATCCTCTGTAAATAGCTACAGCACCCTAATGAAAAGAGCTCTGATTTTCCAAGCATTTTCTTGAATCTGTACTTTTTTCTCCCAGTTACATTGACAACTTTCCTACGGCACAGAGCCAAAGATTGTAAACCAATGTACAGCTGTGTGACCCTGCAATGTTTTGAAATAGACTCATCGTTTCATTTTGACTACAGTAGTTAATCTGCACTGCCACAAGGCCTAGAGTAAGCCCTTAGCTACAACAATGGAGCTCAGTATCAGACAGGGCAGTGATGTCTGCTTTGTGAGATTAATTTTTTTCCTCTTTATATGTAGATGTGTGAAACAATGCATTCACACACACACATGGGCAATGAGTTGGGAGTGATGCTATCAACTGGATGGAGGAGATGATTTTGTTTGTGAATGAGTGAATGCTCACACTGCTCATTCACAGGGGGACATAAATTTAAGGTGAAGGGTGGAAGGTATAGGGGAGATGTCAGGGGTGAGTTCTTTACCCAGAGAGTGGTGGGGGCATGGAATGCGCTGCCCGTGGGAGTGGTAGAGTCAGATTCATTGGCGACCTTTAAGCGGCATTTGGATAGGTACATGGATGGGTGCTTAATCTAGGATAGAAGTTCGGCACAACATCGTGGGCCGAAGGGCCTGTTCTGTGCTGTATTGTTCTATGTTCTATGTTCTATGTTTTTCCATGGATATTCCATCCATCTAAACTGTGTTGCCTAAAAATATACCAGTTGTGAAATGCTACCGACTAATTCTAGGACAGGTGAAACCCCTCTTCCTCAAGGAACAACTCACCAGAGTAAATCCTGAAGCTTCAGAAGATGTGTGTTCTGCTTATTGCTCTGCTGAGGTGACAAACTGATGACAGGCAGGTAGCAAGTACTATAAATTGGCCAATCGATTGAGGTCTGTACTTTGCATAAGGTGTATTATCTGCTTGTGTGTTTAGATTTTATGGACAATATGAATTCTTATGATCCTCCCTGTGAACAGTCAATGCTAATTCTCCCAGCTCCTTGCATGATTCCCAAAGGCTTCAGTCTCAGCATCTTTCTGAGATGTAAATTGACCAACAATGATGTCTAGGAAATTATTAGATTCCCTTGATTAGATTAGCTTCCCGACAGTGTGGAAACAGGCCCTTCAGCCCAACCCCCAGTCCACACCGACTCTCCGAAGAGTAACCCACCCAGACCTATTTCCCTCTGACGATTGCACCGAGCACTATGGGCAATTTAGCATGACCAATTCACCTGACCCGTACATCTTTGGACTGTGGGAGGAAACCGGAGCACCTGGAGCAAACTCACACAGACACAGGGAGAATGTGCAAACTCCACACAGACAGTCACCCGAGGCTGGAATCGAACCTGGTACCCTGGTGCTGTGAGGCAGCAGTGCTAACCACTGAGTCACTGTGCCACCCACAAAACTATAACTCAAACACCGCAGTTAGCAGGATCCAACCTACGCAGAGAAACCCCAATGGGATTTTAGTCCATCAGCTTAACCACTCGGCAATGGCTACTGGCAAATGATCAAATGATCAACTGGCCTAACCCCATGTCATTCACAACTGCAATTTCTCTTGTATCATGCCATGCAAGCCACAGGCATGGCTGGGAAAGTGAAAACCTCAGCCATTTAAGAGAAAATCTGGAAAATCCCTCAGTGTCTCCGTTAAGTGATCAAAACCTCCCCATAGAGAACATGCTTCTCAAGGCTCTAGCTACATTTGCTCAGCTGATTGTTCAACTTAACAATAGTGTGTGGTGAAAGATTGCCAGAAGACATGAGTGGTGATTTCTCACGGAAAATGTGGCAGTTAAAATAAATCCAAAATATTTATGGGAAACCCTCTTAAATATTAATCCTCCAAATGTAGACTAATCAGGATTTGATATAAGTCAAGCATTGACTTCTCTGTTATTCAACTCTGTGAAAGTAAATAAATGTAAGTAAACCCAAGTGCTCAGTTTGCTTCTCTTCAGTTGCCTTATTAACCTTTATTGCTACTTCTAGTGATCTGTGCTTTCAGATTTCCTTACTCCCTTTGCTCATTTGACTTCTTAGGCCTTAAAGGATCTCCAACTGTGTAGCAGAACCCAGAGGTCCCACCCTGAACCCACCGCCATCATTTTCACTAGGAGGTGGTGGCAGTGGAGAGGGTTGTACTTTGCACTTTACAGAGAAAGCCAAACATGTTAAAATGCAACTACCTTCCAACAGATCTAATCTCCATTGGTGAGATGTCCAAAACATCACTTGTGAAGTTTTCAGGAGAGGGTGTAAAGATATTGGAGTTACTTGGACATGTAAGGGTATAGTTTTGGATAGATACATGGCACATTTGAAAAGAGCCAAATGCCCATTGGGATTGTTAAATTTGACATGGAATTGTGTAAAAGAAAGATAAATTCACTGGAAATATCACGCTGATTAGAACCGTTAAGCTGCCTTGGGAACTGGCAAACTGTCAGAGATGTTAAATCTTCTGGTCTTTAAATTAAAGAAAAATTAGCTTGCAGCTTAAACAGTATTGCACATTATATTTCACCCAACCTGCTGAAACAAGCCTGAGAGTTATCATTTTGAATTTGTGTTGTATGGCTGATGCACAACCTTTAACTCTCACAGTGGGGTGCCAACCTGTTTAGTTTGATTGACAGCTTAACATGTTTAAAAATATGTTGCTGGAAAAGCGCAGCAGGTCAGGCAGCATCAAAGGTACAGGAGAATCGACATTTCGGGCATAAGCCCTTCTTCATATCTTTATATCCTGCTTAGACATGCCCACTGAGAGACAGTTGTTAACTAAGTGTTTGAACATCTCTTTTCCAAGTGCCAGTAGCTTTGTTGGAGACGGCTGAGCCATTTTTACAGAAAAGTGCCAACATAGTTGTAGCTTCATTTACTCTTTTTAAAGCAGCAGTACTCACATAGTTACAGAAAGTGTAGGTAAAACAGTTGTTGTTAAAAGGGAACACAGATGCCATTGTGTAAAAGTCTCATGGCATCTCCAAATCAGCTCCGTGCTTTGGTCTCTGCTGAAGTGAAGCCAACATTGAGATTGGAAACAAATACATAGGAACGATGCAGACAAACACCATATCCCTCAACGATGGGGGACCAGTATCTCAGAAATCAAACTTTTGAACAGGTAATTCTTGCAAGTATTGGCATAGAGTTTGACCGAATGTTTCAGAGGTGAAGGGGACAGATCCATTCTGAAGCTCTGGATGTAAGTGGTAAACTTGAGATGGCAAAGGAAATTCTGTGTCCTCTTTGTTTATTCAACACAGTCCAGTCTTGGGCCATTGGGAACTGCCAGGCCAAGAGCAAAGTATTCTGGATAGAGGAGATGAACTGTGGTCGAGTAATGTTAGAAAGTAGAACATTACAGCATAGGACTGGGCTCTTCGACCATGATGTTGTGATGAACATGGCACCAAATTAAACTAGTCCCTTCAGTCTGTCCTTGGTCCATATTCCTCTGTTCCTTGCATATTCGTGTGCTTGTCCAAAAGTCCCTTTAACACCTGTATTGTATCTGCTTCCACCACCACCCTTAGCAACACCTTCCAGACTTCTACCACTCTCTGTGTAAAATTCTTGCCCTTCACATCTTTGAACGTTCCTCCACTCACATTAAATGCATGTCCCCTAATTTTCAAATCTGAGAAGGAGATTCTGACCATCAACCCTAACTGTGTATTGCACAATTTTATAGACATCTATCAAGTCTCCCCTCCTCCGCTCCAGAGGAAACAACCTGAGTTTTTCTAGCCTCTCCTTACCCTCCAGGCAGCATCCTGGTAAACCTGTTCTGCACCTTCTCCAAAGCCTCCACATTCTTCCTGTAATGTGATGATGAAAATTGAATGTACTACTGTAAATGTGGCCTAACCAAAGTCTTGTAAAGCTGCAACATGACATCCTGATTCTTGTACTCAATTCCTCAACCAATAAAGGCAATCATACCATACGCTTTCTTTACCACCCTACCTACTTGTGTGGCTACTCTCAGGGAGCTATGGACGTGTACCCCGAGATCTCTCTGCACATCAATGCTGCAATTAACTCCATACATTTCCTTAACATTTGATCTTCCAAAGTGCGGTATCTCACACTTACCCGGACTAAACTTCATCGTTTCTCTTCCCATATCTGCAACTGATCTACATCCCGCTATATCTATTGACAACTTTCTACACTATCCATACCTCTATCAATTTTTATATCATTTGCAAACTTACTAACATATCCATCCACATTTTCATCCATATCACAAAAAGCAGAGGCCTTAGTCCAGATCTTTGTGGAACACCACTAATCACAGACCTCCAGCCTGAGAAACACCTTTCTACCATTATCCTCTGCCTTCTATGGGCAAGCCAATTCTGAATCCATGCAGCCAAATCACCATGGGTCCCATGCATCTTATCTTCTGGATGGGTTTACCATGAAAGATCTTGTCAAATGTCTTACAAAAAACCATGTAGACAACATCCACTGCTCCACCCTCATCAATACCTCTGTCACCGCCTCAAAAAATTCAATCAAGTTCGTAAGACACATCTTGCCCTGCAAAAAGGCATGCCAACTGTTCCAAATTAGACTATGCTTTTCCAAATGCACGTAAATCCCATCACTAAGAATTCTTTCCAATGGCTTCCCAACCACTGATATGAGATGCATCGTTCTATAGTTTCTTGGATTCTCCCTATTTCTCTTCTTGAACAGAGGAACAACGTTATCTACTCGCCAGTTCTCCGGAAACTCTCTAGTGGCTAATGAGGGCACAAACATCTTGGGCAAGGCTCCAGCAATCTCCTCTCTTGCCTCTCTCAATAACCTGGGGTAGATACCATTGGGTCCTGAGAACTGATCCACGTTAATGCTCTTCAAAGGACCAACATCATTCTTTCTTGATCTCAAAATGCCCTAACATCCCCTTGCTCCAGTTTAGTCTCACTCTGCTCCATATCCTTCTCCTGGATAAATACAGACACAATGTACTCATTTAGGATCTCACCCACATCCTCTGCCTCCAAGCACAAGTTCCCTTCTTTATTCTTGAATGTTCCTTCTCCCTAGTTATCCTCACTAGTGTTGTCACTATTGAGAAAGGAAAGTGATGATCTTGGAATGCAGGAGGTTCAGATTATTTCTGGACAATTTGAAACACTGCTGTATCCATTTAAAATTTACCTAGAATCATAGAATCCCTATGCTGTGGAAACAGGCCATTCAGGCCATCAAGTCTACACTGACCCTCCAAATAGCATCTTATCTAGATGCATCCCATCCCTGTAGTTCTGCATTTCCCATGGCATATCCACCTAATCGTCACACCTTGGACACTATGGGCAATTTAGCTTGGCCAGTCCACCTAACCTACACATCTTTGGACTGTGGAAACTGGTGGACCCAGAAGAAGCCCATGCAGACACAGGAAGAATGTGCAAACCCCGCATAGACAGTCACCTGACGATGGAATTGAACCTGGATCCCTGGTGGTGTGAGGCAGTAGGGTTAACCACTGAACCACTATGCCTAGACCTATGCCACAGAAACATAATGGAAGAATGCACAATGTAGATCAGCCCCATCCTTGTATTTCAATAAGGGTCTTATGGATGCTAAAGGACCACAACTTGTGTGTTAAAAGGAATCTACTGAGTACAACAGGTAGGACCCTCTGCATCCTAGTGGACGGTCTGGGGACCAGTGTCCAATGTTGAAAGAGCAGACCCTACTTTGTGCTTTTTGCCATCTCTTTAATACCAATTACAGGAAAACTCTTAAGTGGCCTTAATAAGTGAACATGCGATTGGCTTTTATGAAATGCTGACTGTGCAAAGGTCAAACCTCCACTCTTTGTGCAGTGAAATATTTGAACTTTATCCGGTGAATGCACAGTTCACCACAACACAGGAAAGTAGATGTACAGGGAAGGTGATGCCAAAATGTTTCTTTAGACAGAGCTGCCAAATGGGAAATTACATAAAAGCTCAAAATCAGGAAGATTACCTCCTAAAATGCTCCAGATAAGCACTGACTGCCTTGCCATGCCTTTAGTATATTTGTACAATCTCATTTATCTTGTTGTAATTGGTAGTTAAAGTGGACCGGAACATTCTGGAAGGTTAGTGCTCTTTGATCCTGTTCTGGAAAGTAACTTCAATTGATATTTTCTTAAGTTTTCCTTTAGGTGTATGTATTGGAAAGATATGAAATCATTTCCTAGGGGCCTATTTATACATCCACAGTTTTTTATTGTTGCTTATTACGCACTTTTCTGAATACTAAACCATTTACTGTACTGAGGGCAGCAGCTGTGGGGTTAGCCAAGCATCTGTGAGAGAAAATAAGTTAGTTTACTCATTTTTCTGATATTTTGTCACTTGAGAATTGGTTTTTAGGTAATCAGTCCATATTATTTTTAAATTCATAGAATCTCTACAGTGCGGAAAGAGGCCATTTTGTCCATTGAGTCTGCAAGCACCTCCAAAGAGCATCCCACCGAGACCCAACCCTCACCCTATTATCCCTGTAACCCCACATATACCATGGCTAGTCCACCTAAATCTATACATTGCTGGACACTACAGCTAATTTAGCACAGCTAATCCACCTTAATCTGCACATCTTTGGGCTGTGGGATGAAACAAAACACCTGGAGAAAAGCTACACAGTCATGAGGAGAACGCGCAAACTCCACGCAGTCATCCAAGGCTAGAATCAAACCTGGGTCCCTGGCGCTGTGAGGCAGCAGTGCTAACCACTGTGCCACATTTGGATCATTTGGAGATTTGACAACAATTTTAAGAATGCATCTAGCCCTTTTGTTCACTGCTGCAGGAGTTAAATAAAATATTAGAACCTTTTTAACAATTTTATGTTGGAAGGAGTCAAATGACAATGGGTGACATTGTTCTTCAAGTAACTCTCTTGCAATGAAGGGAGAAAGGGACTCAGTGAAATCCAGGTCAAAGATTAGGAGCCTATTTTCAAACCATATACAGAGTATAGGGTAAATTATTTTACCTACCCACAGCATTTGAAAGAAAGTTCCTCCTCCCACCTTATTCCTAACAGCTCTTCTCGGCAATGATCAAAAATGTTGACCAAAGTCTTGGCCAAGAGAATACAGAATCTTTCTTATAAGTCACTTCACTGAGATCAAACTGGAGTGATCAAAGGATTTCACAAAATGGATAACATTAGCAAGCTTTTAGATGTTAGCCCACTGTTTGACAGCGAGTGGAATGCTCTTGTGCTCACTCCAAAGCTAAAAAGGGTTTCAACTGGGCCCGCTGCCAGTATGCATTGGCAGTAGTACAGAAGCTAAGAATTAGGAAAATTGATAGCAACCTCTTGTTCACAACCCAATGCAGTCATTCACGTGAATGATCCTGATTTCCTAACATTCGAACTGCAATGTGATACAATGCAGGATCGATCCCTCAGTTCTCTGCTTAGTGACCATGACTTATTCAGTAATCCAAGCAATTTGGCAATCCTGCAAAAATCTGAAGCCTTTCAACAAAAATAACAATCATACTCCCTAAAAAGGTATTTTCTACACCCAAGGAGGACATAGAAAAGATTAGTTTTTTTATTCGTTGGATTTGAGCCTTCATAGCAAGGACAGCATTTATCTCCATCTCTAACCTCCCTGCAGGAGATGGTGATGAGCTGCCTTCTTGAACTGCTGCAGTCTGTGTGTTGCATGTTGACTCACAATCTTTTTAGGAAGGGAGTTCTAGGATTTTGATCTGGAGACAGTGAAGGAAAGACAGACTGATGTATAGTTGATGGTGATCCCCCAGAATCCCCTTTGTCCTTCTAAGTGATAGAGGTTGTAGGTTCAGAATGTGGTTCCACAAGGCACCTTAGTGAGTTATTCCATTGTATCTTGACCTTGTACATACTGTTTACTGGTGGTGGCGAAAGGAGTGATTGGTTAGCATGGGGGATGGAGTACAGATCAAGAGGGCCTTATTTCTAGAGTGCTGTTAGAGATGCAGGTAAGTGGAGGGTATTGCACCACCTCCCTGACTTATGCCTGGTAAATATTTGAGTGGAGAGGCTTTGGAGAGTCAGATGATGAGTTAATAGCCACAGAGTTGCCAGACTCTTGTAGCTGCAGTATTTATGTGGCTGGTCCTGTTAAGATACATCTCTATGGCAAAACTGGTAAGAGTGAACACTGCACAGCCCTTATTGAGACAAAATCCGATCTTCATGTTGAGGAATCCATGAATTGTACTTTGTGACACTACCAGAGTGTTAACTGAGAAAGGTTGATGTGGCAGTGCAAAACTGGGCATCCATGAGGTGCTGTGGGCCATTGGCACAAAAAAATCAAATTCAACTTCATTGGTAGATGCATAGCACAATATATGCTTTGGTTTAACCTTCCCATCAAACCAGGGAACCAGTCAAAGAGTCATAGAGAGGTACAACTCGTCCATGCTGATCAGATATCCCAAACTAATCTCGTCCCATTTGCCAGCACCCAGCCCATATCCCTCTCAACCCTTCCTATTCATATACCCATTAAGATGCCTTTTAAATGTTGTAATTGTACCAGCCTCCACCACATTCTCTGGCAGCTCATTCCATACACATACCACCCTCTGTGTGAAAACATTGCCCCTTAGGCTCCTTTTAAATTTTTCCCCTCTGACCCTAAACCTATACTCTCTAGAAATGGACTACCCTACCCCAAGGAAAATACTGTGTCTATTTACCCTATCCATGCCCTTCATGATTTTATAAACCTCTACCTGGCACCCCTCAGCCTCCGATGCTCCAGGGAAAGCAGCCCATGCTTATTCAGATTCTCCCTATAGCTCAAACCCTCCAACCCTGGCAACATCCTTGTAAATCTTTTCTGAACCCTTTGCAACATCCTTCCAATAGGAGGGAGACCAGAACTGCACAAAATATTCCAAAAGTGGCCTAACCAATATCCTGTAAAGCTGCAACATGACCTCCCAACTCCTACACTCGGTGCTCTGAACAATAATGGAAAGCATACCAAATGCTTTCTTCACTATCCTATCTACCTGCGACTTTAGTTTGGTTGAAGGAACGATGGAAAGCATGCCAAGGACCGTAATAGGTTTATATAAGAGAAATTCCATCCACTGTTGGAATAGTATTATGCCCGCATGTTATGATTTTGTGCCATTAAAAGGGCCTTGTTGAATTACTGCCATGCATCAGCAGGTAACTCAGTATACCAAAGAATTCCCAGACACTACGACAGTTCATATCAATTTAGCAATCTCAGACATTACAATTTGTTTCAAGGTTCCTTTCTGAGGGAAAAGGAATAAAACCAACCAGGGTTCCTATTCCTCATCACTGGTCTTTGTTAGATATGAGACCTGTCAGGTTCAAAATGAAGGTTAAGAACATGAGAAAGCGTACTTTGTGCTTGTCCCATTCAGTGTCGGATGCTGAGGGGTGACTTTATAGAGGTTTATAAAATCATGAGGGGCATGGTTAGGGTAAATCGACAAGGTCTTTTCCCTGGAGTGGGGGAGTCCAGAATTAGAGGGCATAGGATGAGAGGGATAGCATTTAAAAGGGACCTAATGGGTAACATTTACACACAGAAGCTGGTGCGTGTATGGAATGAGCTGCCAGAGGAAGTAGCACCATTATAACATTTAAAAGGCTTCCCGGTGAGTATATGAATAGGAAAGATTTGGTGAAATGGGCTAAATGCTGGTAAATGGGACAAGATTAATTTAGTATATTGGGTCGGCATGAACCCAAGTTGGACCGAAAGGTTTGTTTCTGTATTCTATATCCCTATGGCTCTCTGATACTCTCTGAAACTCCAAGGCATGCAGGCTACTAAACTCAACTTCAACTTCAAAGACAATTTCCTCATTCTAGTGAGATGCATTTGTAACTCTTAGCAGCAAGCATGGGAAAAGAACAGTCTGTGAGTGGAGGAATAGTGAATAGTCAAGAAAGTCTGGACTACAGAGATTAGATGTTCGATGTCAGCAAGAGGAATCCCATTCCTAAAAATCTGCCCTCATGCAATTGGAAGAAAAGTACACCCTAGGGGCATCTCTATAACCCCAAGCATTCCATTTGGAAATCACTGCTTTAGGTCAAATGTACCCTTCTTCAGGTAAGGGTTGGTTATCATGATCCTGTGGATAGATGATGCTCTGACACTCAATGGCTGCTGGATAAGAAGGTAATGTATATTAGGAGCCATAGCTCAATGGGGAGTTAAGACCTTAGAAAGGGATGGGTATTGAAACAGTTTGCAAGAAAATAAATTGCACTTATTACCGAGAGATTATATTGAGTGAACTACTTATAGTTGCTAAAATAATCAGAATTGACACGCAGCACTGATCATTTCTGCCCAATGCTTGGACTGACATCAAAAATCTACTTAAAATGAGTGCACTCCCATGGCTTTGTTACTTATTAATCTGCAGATTGATGAAGTTTCAAAAATAAAACCCCTTGCATTTTGACCATTCACAAATACAAAAACACATTCTGTGACCTACTCCAAGGTATGAAAGGACGCACACATTTATACAATGACTCCCTAGGGCAGTTCAATACCCTTCCAAATAGGGCAGACCTTGATTCCTTACCTGTTAGTTCAGACGCTGACTATATGACACCACAAAGGAGCTATTGATTTGAGGTAGTGTGACACACTGATCTCATACACTCAAGCTTGCACTTGCTTTGATGTGGTCAAACTCCCAAGGCTACAGAGGCTCGTAAAGTAAAACATACAATCTGTTGTTCAAACATCTCCTGTTTGCATGAATTTTCAGTCAATTTAGTGTTAGCTTGGTACACAGCTTTGAAAAGCACTCGGGGTTTGCAAGTTTTGGACAAGAGACATCAACAATGATCAAACAAAATATTTTCCGTCATTTAGCCTTGCCCTTAATAACAGAAAGGGGAAAAAAATTAGATTTACAATGAAATGGTAGTGTAGTGGATATTTGCAAAGTCTACATGGGTCATGTGAACACCTCATAACAGACTCCTAGCTAATTTGGCTTTATCTTGTGGTTTAAGCCAATTCTGCTACCTGGTCAGCAGCATCTCAGATTATGGGTGCCTGTGCTGCACATATGCTATGCCTGAGTCTTCTTGCCATATCTCTAAGTAAGGTGCTTCAACTCCTTAAGTACTGTAACATATTTTTATTTATATCTGTGCATAGTAAGGTCTTCTTAACAGCATGCTAGTGTAGTGTCTGAGACCTCTCTTGTCGTATGCTCATTCTAGACTGGTTCTTTCTCTTATAGTGGTGCCAGTTACATTAGCACAAGGGTCAGATTTCTGAACAGGATTGAAAACCCAGGGAGACCAGTGAGTGGAGGAACATTACTTTGGGTTGGAATGAGGTCATGTCTAGCGAAGGGGGAATGTCAGGCTGGTGTCGAAGTGAGAGTAAGGGGTGACTAGTCTGACAGGTGGGAGACAGTTTCCTGTGTACCTATTAAGCTTAAGTTAGTTGGAACCCTCAGAATTCTCAGTCTTTAATGCACCCTTTTAGAGAGTTCTTGTGGAATTGCCTATTAAAAAATTCAACTTCTTGGGTAATTCGCATAGAGTTGGCTATAGAGTCGTAGAGATGTACAGCACAGAAACAGATCCTTCAGTTCAACCCATATCTGCCGACCAGATATCCTAACCTAACCTAGTCCCATTTGCCCATATGCTTCTAAACCCTTCGTATTCATATACCCACCCAGATGCCTTTTAAATTTTGTAATTGTATCAGCCTCCATCACTTCCTCTGGCAGCTCATTCCACCACCCTCTGTGTGAAAAAGTTGCTCTTTAGATACCTTTTAAGTCTTTTCCCTCTCACCCTAAACCTATGCCCTCTAATTCTGGCCTCCCCCCATCCCAGAGAAAAGATCTTGTCTATTTACCTATCCATGCCCCTCATGATTATATAAACCTCTATAAAGTCACCCCTCAGCTTCCGATGCTCCAGGGAAAACAGCCCCAATTAATTCAGCATCTCCATATAGCTCAAACCCTTCGATCCTGGCAACATCTTTGTAAATTTTTTCTGAACCCTTTCAAGTTTAACAACGTCATTCTTATGGCAGGGAGACCAGAATTGCATGCAGTATTTTAAAAGTAGCCTGATCAATGTCATATACAGCCGTAACATGACCTCCCTTTACTCAAAACACTGACCAATCAAGGCTGTGTTGGAGTTCTAGGAGAAAGTGAGGACTGCAGATGCTGGAGATCAGAGCTGAAAATGTGTTGCTGGAAAAGTGCAGCAGGTCAGGCAGCATCCAAGGAACAGGAGAATCGATGTTTCGTGCATGAGCCCTTTGAGTTCTGCATGATCCTGGAATATGAGTGCAATCTGAGTTGCCCAAACGTCTCTCCAGCAATCAGAATATCCATGCCATTAGGAGAGGCAATGACTTAATGGTATTATTGGTTAACTAATAATCCACAAGTGGCAGATACTTAACAGCCCACATACACTGTACTCCACAGGGAATAATGTGAAAGATGGGCCACTCAGCTCACATTCATAATGTGGTCTTTCAAGTGCCTACAGAAAAGCCATGCTCCCATTCAGGAAGGTTTTACATTGTCAGCCTTTGATGTTATAAACTTGTGACATCAGCTTTAACAGCAAGTGCAATTAGACAGATTGACCTCAGCACTGAGCTCGAAGAGGTTCCTGAAGGTTGAGGTGGAGCCCAGAAGTCAGTTGAGCTGAGTGGCCTGGCTGCTAACTCTGAGTGATCTTAATAAGGCATTGAATCATTTCATTTGCTGCTTAACATGAGAACAGGATGAGAATGATTAGATAAATACAATTTAATTGTGATGATATTAAACCAGTTTTTCTCTCTGTAAAAGACCGACACCTGAAAAACTAACAGATTCCAAATTAGGAAAGCACACCTTCTGATGTTTCATCATGTTTTCACCGACAACTTTTGGGGAAAACAGTCATGAACAGAGTGGTGCTTCACTATTTGAAAGCTGTCAGATTATATCAGGGGTTTAATCATCATTTGGTTTCCACTATACAATGACACATATTGAGATCTGGAATTAAGATTCTAGTAATGACCATGAATCCATCGTCAATTGTTGGAAAAACAACATATCTGGTTCACAAATGTCCTTTAAGGAAGGAAACTGCCTTACCTGGTCTGGCATACATGTGACTCCAGACCCAGAGCAATGTGGTTGACACTGGGCAATTAGGGATGGACAATAAATGCTGGCTTAACCAGCGACACTCTCATCCCAAGAATGAATAAAGAAAAGTTATCCTGTTCTGTCTTGAGCCTTCACAATACGTAGACTAACTATATTCCTCCTATAATGAAAATCTCAAAGGGACAATCCACTTTCTGTGGTTAACAAAAGAACTTAAGAAAAAAGCATATAGTTGGGCAGGTCAGGTGAGTGGACAGAATAAAAAATATAAAGGGAATAACCAAAAGTTTAATTGGGGAAAGTTTGCTTGTAATGGAAGGAAGCTTGCTTGTAAAAATAGATTTTGAGAGCTTTACAGGTATACAGATCTACAGGTATATAATAAAATCATTAACACAGTGTTACCCCTCTACAGAGAGGAGAAAGTCAAACGTCTCACAACAGCAGGTTATAGTCCAACAGATTTATTTAAAATCACAAGCATTCGGAGCACTGCCCCTTTGTCAGGTGAAATTCACTTTAAATGAATCTGTTGGACTATAACCTGCTGTCATGTGACTTTTGACTTTTCCCACCCCAATCTAACACGTCTCCTCTACAGAATGACAATGAGAATTTGTAGTTGGCAATAAGGAGTTAATGGATGAAATAAACAAATATTTTTCTTCTGTTTTTACTATAGAGGATACAAAAAACATTTGTATAATATCACATTTGATGACATTTGTTCCTCAAAGCCAACATCATGCAAAACATCAGTCTCTATCACATTGGCGGTTTGTGAGAATTTGCTGTGTGCAATTGGCTGCTGCATTTCTGCCATTACAATATAAAAAACTTATTTGTTGCTTCGGGATACCCTGAGGCCATGAAAGTCCCCGTATCAATGCAAGTCTTACTTTCTTTTAAAATTCCGACATGAACACCAAGTTTTTGGATTTCATAATCAGCCACCTGATTTTACCTTTGTGTGTTGTCCCTTAATAATCCCTGTCATGGGTTATAACTCTCGTCAGGGTTTTCACACATGATCTCACTATTTTTATTTTGGCACTTTTTGTAGCCTTTCCTTAGGTGAGGCTCATTGTTCATTTTTAGATGATACCAGTTTTCAGCCACGCATTCTTGAACCCGCTTTCACATTTCTGTATACAGTTTTTTATATAAAACAATTGTGGGTTTGGGGCAGTGTAGTCAAAGCTGGAGTATATATTGCCCTATCCCAAACTGCCTTTGAGAAAGTGATGGTGAGTGCTTTCTTGACAATTGACCAGCTTGTTAGGCCATTTCAGAGCACAGATAAAAGAATCTGGACAGTCATAAAGGACAGACCAGGTAAAGATGGCAGATTGCCTTCACCAAAGGTCATAAATGAACCAAGACAGGTTTTCACAACTCCTGCATCCACTGAAAGGACTATTCTTAATATGGATGGTTTTAGAAATTCTGTCCCATGACTATTAGAACCTCTGGAGTAGGTTTTAAATTTTGGCTGGTATCAAATGGACAATACCATATTGACTGGCCCTTGGGTGGCACAATGGTTCAGTGATAGGCACTGCTGCCTTTCGACACCAGGGTCCTGGGTTTGATTCCAGCCTCGGGCGACTCTCTGTGTGGAGTTTGCACATTCTCCCCTGTCTGCATGGGTTTGCTCTGGTTCCCTCCCACAGTCCAAAGATGTGTGGGTCAGGTGAATTAGCCATGCTAAATTTCCCATAGTGATAGGTACATTAGTAGAGAGTAGGCGAATGAGTCTGGGTGGGTTACTCTTTGGAGGGCCGGTGTGATCTTGTTGGGCCAAAGGGCCTGTTTCTGCGCTGTAGGGAATCTAATCTAATCTTGTACATCTCTCCTGAGTTTTCATTTTCTGCATCCCAATAGCGCATACAATTCAAAGTATGTAACTGATCTGAGATGACTTGAGGTTGTAAAAGGTACTTTATAATGGCAATTCCTCCTTTCTTTTTACACATTAAACTTTACTCCCTATCTCTCATTTTACCCATCACTTCCTTTAACTGAATTAAGATCTAACACAACTGTAACCATAATGTAAATCTGTATCTGTATAAGCTTTTTACCATTATCATTTGTACCTAAACTATGGGCAATTAAAAATCTAAATGATTATTGCACAAAATTACTTACTTATAGAAAAGCTTCAGGAAGAAAAATAGACAACTGAGGTTCAACCCATTAGATGCAATGATTGGCAGATTCCCTCTCATTGAGAAAACAGGCCCAGCTTGTGAATGGGTAGCATTGCATTTAGTCAAAGTCCAGCCAGCCAAGAGGTCATGAGAGAGAGCTGCACAAGGTCTAATTAATGAGTAAGTTTCAAAGACTTCCTTCAGGTAAGGCAGTACCCAAGAAGATAAATTCTGGCTCTTCATTAATATATTACCCAATCTCTCTGGCTGCAGTTCTAATCTCTTGACTCTCTTAATCAGCAATCAACACTTTCTACAAAAAGATTGCAAGGGCCAGGTTCAGTTGGCTGTGCTAACGTGATAAACTTTAGTGCATTTGCAAGTGCTCTTTATGACATTCTTGTAAAGGTTGCGAACATTTTGTATGCTTGGTTACAGGCTGAAGTCACCACTAGTGTGATTTATATAGGGACCGAGCAATAGTTTGAAAGTTCAAATTAACAATGTGACACTGTGATTGAATGAAAAAGGGAGAGAGACATTCTCACGGAGGGTTTAACATCGAGCCATTTCCAGACTTTGTGTAACAGAAGGAAAACATGAATAAAGAGATCCGGCACTTACTTTTGAAGTGGTGCAGGTGAGTAAACACAACAAGTAATTGTAAGCTTTGCTTATAAAGAGGAATTCTTAACATATATGTGCCTCACAGTAAAATGCCATAAACAGCAGCTTCAGAATAAAAAAAATGGTGCTCACCTAGAACTGCTTTCCCTGGGTTGGAATGTGAAAACTGCAATTTCAGCAGCAAAACCATTTCACCCACTGGCTCAAAGGAAATCCCATGCACCTCTTTTAAAGTTCTTTCAAGACTAAATATAACTTGTTCTCTTGGTTTTGGTTTAAAATGAAGCCATGGATTAATATAGATGAAAGCTGGGTGGGAGGGTGAGCTGTGAGGAGGATGCACAGATGCTTTCAGTGTGATTTGGACAAGCTGAGTAAATAAGCAAATGCATTACAGATACAATCTAATGTGGATAAATTATTACCATTTTGGTAGCAGAAACAGGATGACAGATTATTATCTGAATGGTTATAAATTGAGGGAGGGGGACATGACCTAGGTATTCTTGCTCACCATCACTGCAGGTAAGCACGCAAATACAACAGGTAGTTTAAAAAGTCAAATGGCATGTTGGTCTTCATAGTCAGAGGACTTGAGTACAGGAACAGGGATATCTTACTGCAAATTGTACAAGGCCTTGGTGACACCAGCCTTGGACACCAGTGTGCAGCTTGCGTCTCCTTACCTGAGGAAGGATGTTCTTGCAGTAGAGGGAGGACAGAGAGAGTTTACTAGACTGATTCCTGGAATGACACCTAAGAAGATGTTGAATAGTTCAGGACTGTATTGCTGCAGTTCAAAAGAATAAGACAGTAGGAGGGAGAGTGGTGGAACTCTCATAGAAACATGTAACATTCTATCAGGACCAGACAGCGCAGATGGCAGAAGGATGTTTCCAATGGAAAGTCAGTCCAGAACTAGGATCATAGTTTATGGATTCAGACTAAATCGTTTAGGATTGAGATCAAGTCAACTTCCTTCACCCAGACAGTGGTGAGTTTGTGGAATTTGCAAACAGAGAAAGCTGTTAAGGTCAAAACATTGAAAGATTTCAATAAGGAGTTAGATATAGCACTTGGTGCTAAAAGGATCCAAAAGCTATGAGGGGAAAATGGGAACAGAGAATTGAGTTGGATGACCAGCTATGACCATTACAAATGGCAGAGCAGGCTCAAGGGGCCAAAGGGCCTACTCCTGCTCCAACTTGGTATGTTTCTATGAAAAGTTGTGCGACTACTACCCATCTTGGAATGAACCAACAACGAGCTCTTACGGAAGCCCTCTGTCAATTTAGCAGAAGTACTAACCTGTTTAAAGGTGAATATTTTTTCCAGAAAATGTTTTGTTGCTAAGGAAGGTGGAAATAAATCCATTACGTGATCCATGAAACAATCTAACATTATAAAACAGTCTACCATCCTCTTGTATTCCCCTTAGGCGCCCAGAAATACTAGTTATTCTTGGCAAATGCATCAAAACCTGCAGTTAATGACAGGTTTTAATAACAGCCTTCAGCAACATGTGCATTTTTAATGGCAGAGTTGCTGACCAACTGGAACTAGAGAATATCATAGATGGGGCAATGGCTTCTGTAAAAACCAACTGTGGCATAGTTTTACAAGATCAAGCTGAAGTCATTGAGAATTGTAGATGTGTCACCATCATCTTAACGGACTAGGAGGGCTGCTCTCTTATTAGAGAGAGTAGCAAATGGTGGTGATTTAACCTGAGGGCAGAGGTTGAGAAGGAAAGTCCTTTATCATAACCTCAAACTGGTGATGGGGAATTGAACCCACACTGCTGACATCACACTACTCTGTAAACCAACGATCCAGCCAACTGAGCTAAACTGAGAGTAGTACCAAATATTGCAGTTATTGCACCAAAACTCATGTGTTATAACTCCTGGGCAGTCAATAATGCAAACCAGCTCATGTTGACATCCCAACAAACAGGAGTAGTTCAATCAGACCTTACATTAAGCTATATGTCCAATGTGTTGCATCAGATTAACTAGGCCTTGTTGAGTTTTAAATAAAATCCTCTTAAATCAGATCTGTTTATTGGATTAATAGCGTTGATAAGCCATAAAGGTCTAAAGAAGGTTGGCACAGTGGCAGAAGATGACTTTACACATTCTGTTTTGGTGAATGACTGAATAGTTCATATAGATAAAAACAATGACTGCAGATGCTGGAAACCAGATTCTGGATTAGTGGTGCTGGAAGAGCACAGCAGTTCAGGCAGCATCCAAGTAGCTTCGAAATCGACTTTTCGGGCAAAAGCCCTTCTTCAGGAATGAAGAATTCTCCTGTTCCTTGGATGCTGCCTGACCTGCTGCGCTTTTCCAGCAACACATTTTCAGCTCTGATCTCCAGCATCTACACTCCTCACTTTCTCCTCAAGTCTGTTGTGGTCCTTGCTATGTGTGTCCACACCTATCCACTAACCAAAGTTGACCAAGGTGGAAGCTCACTGGATATAGATCAGGGACTGGCTAATAGTGGTGATGAAGGGCTTTTGCCCGAAACGTCAATTACGAAGCTACTTGGATGCTGCCTGAACTGCTGTGCTCTTCCAGCACCACTAATCCATGAATAGTTCATATGTCAAAATGAATCAAATTATACTTGGACTTCCACGATTTCTTTTATGAGTAAAAAAAGTAATATTGATTTCACTGGCTGATTGAGAATGAAACTCAAGAAATGCTGTATTTTTGCACCACACACTTGTTGTGTATATAAATCCTCTGGTGAGAACATTCGCTTCAAAAGAAAATGCAGCTTATCATGTTTTAGATTCAAAGCAACTCTTAGCATTGGGTTTCTACCTGGCTGTAACTTTGCAATGAACCGACCTAAAGAAATATCCCGCCGTTTTTATTGGTGAAGAGAGCCCCAGCTTAATTTAGTAATTTAATCAGAACTATTGTGCTGAGGGAAACCACAGATTTGAATGTGAGGCAATTAAAAGAACCCAGAGTATCGGGTTGTGAAAAAGGCCACCCATTTCATCCACGATTTATTTGGTGCTTTCTTTCCCTGTAGCCTTCTTACCATCCCTCCCAAAGACTCTGACTCATTCTGGAGTGCGTTTCCATTAAAAGCCCAGCATTACCTCATCACTGTCTAATCCCCGGATGGAAACCAGCTGGAGTATTGTGTTCAATTCTTGGCACCACACTTTCACGAATGCTTTGGGAGAGCCTACACAAGACTTTTACTAGAGTGATTCCAGGGTTGGGAGATTGCAGTTAGGTGGATAGAGTGAAGAATCTGGATTTTTTTTTATCTTAGAGCATGGATGACTGATTGAGACGCTTAAAATAATGAAGCATTCAGATTGAATGAGTAAAGCAAATAAATGACTGAAGGGTTGATAACCTAATGGCATTGAATAATGTGTCTGGCAAAATAACTAGAGATGGCATGAGAAGACACAAGAGATTGAAAAGTGGAACTTTGAAAGCAGTAATCTCAGGATTATTCCCATTAGGAAGGTTGATGTAGCTAGAAAAATTGTGGAGAATGAAGGGGTTTAGAGTTCTGGGGCACTGAGTCTAGTTTTCAGATAGGTGCAACCTGTACAAGCTGAATCAGTTATGTCCTAACAAGACTGGGACAAATATCCTTAAGGGAAATTTGCAAATGGTATTGGGGTGGGTTTAAACTGCTAAGCAAGGTGATAGGAAAACAAGAGGGAGTTCAAGCAGTGTAAAAATCAAGCTGGATATGGGAAATAGAAAGCTGTAAATTAGAATGGAAAGCAGCAGAAACAATTCCTTATATCCACCAGGGTCAAATTACAGTACGGTTTCAAAAAAGGGCACTCTATCTGAGTGCATGTAATGTTGCCAACAAGGTAGGAAAATCGATGATGAAAATAGAAATAAACTGATAAACATGATGACATAAAGAAAAATACTGTGGTGGCTAGAAATCTGAAACAAACTGAGAATGCTGGAGAAACTCAGCAGGTGTGGCAGCTTCTTAAAAGAAAGAGTTGCACATTTCAGACTGAGATGAGGAGGAATTATTTTCTCAGAGAGCTGCGAATATGTGGAATTCATTAGCACATCTTTAGGCTGGTTCCTTCATCACATTCAAGGTTGAGATAGATTTTTTTTATATCAATAAGGGAATTGAAGGCAAGAAAGTGGAGTTAAGGATTATTGTATTGACCATGACCTCATTGAATAGTGGAGCATTGATGTGTTGAATGACTATTTCTGCTCATGCGTCTTATGGTCTTATGTAAATAAATCTGTTGCAAACCAATGTCATCTATCATTGCCTGTTAAAAAAAACTGACAAAACTCAGCAGTGTGCACCCATGAAAGCTCACAACCTTACTGTTTGCACTGTGTAAAGATCCAAATTGGCTGTTACTATCCTGGTGCTCAGACCTCTTAGCATTGTTTTCATCCCCTGGGTTAGTTGCTGATATCAGGATGTTGCAGGAGTCCCATTTAACTTTGTAAAATTCAAATGATTGGCGAAAATGCCTGGTAACTCGTTTAATAATGACCTCAATTGCCTTCCAACTTCTGTCAAGCTGGTCCCTAACATCACACTCAGCCTGGCATTGGGAAAATTGGCCAGAGATGGGAACATGTCTTTGTCTTTTAATTCAGGTTTTCCTGGCTCCCTCTTCTTATCCATGCTTGTGATTAATGAGTTGAGAAAATTCCCTCTGATTCTGATTTAGAGAGAGGGGTGTCAGGAATCCAATTCTGCGGTCAACTGTTTTCAGGCATATTTTCCAGCAAGGAGAAAGTGAGGACTGCAGATGCTGGAGATCAGAGCTGAAAATGTGTTGCTGGAAAAGCGCAGCAGGTCAGTCAGCATACAAGGAGCAGGAGAATCGACGTTTTGGGCATGAGCCCGAAGAAGGGCTCATGCCCGAAACGTTGATTCTCCTGCTCCTTGGATGCTGCCTGACCTGCTGCGCTTTTCCAGCAACACATTTTCAGCATATGTTACAGCAATACTTACTCAATATTGAAAGGAAAGTTGGCTAACCATTGTTACATATTACAGTCTGTGTGATCTGAGTCCAATTGAAACAGCCTTATCTCTGTTGCAGATGGAGTTGGTTCATTAGCACAGAACACTGACTGAGTCTTGCACTTTCTAATCCATTTCAGCTCAGTACAACTTCACGTAAGACACAGAACGCTTGGAGAGAACTTTCCTATTATTTTCTCTTTCGGGGTTGGAAGGGAAACCTGTTCAGCTGATTCTTGAGCAATTCCAGCCACTCACCCATCACAGGAGAAGGTTAAAAATCACCCAACACCAGGTTATAGTCCAACAGGTTTAATTGGAAGCACACTAGATTTCGGAGCGTCGCTCCTTCATCAGGTGATATCACCTATAACCTGGTGATGTGTGATTTTTAACTTTGCACATCCCAATCCAACACCTGCATCTCGAAATCGTCACAGGAGAAAGTTTACATCTTTTATTTTTGAGTAACTCTCCCTCTTTTCTTCCAAGATTCATCGCAGAGTGACACCTCCCTTCCTATTGGAACAACATCTGTCCCTTTAGAAGCCTGTTATCAAAGACAAAATAATACGAGTGAAATACTTGGCTTTGAGAATGTGCCATGATAAGGACAAATGAAGTAGATACAAGTCTAAACACCTGCATGGAAACCAAACGGCTGACAATTTTGTATTTGTTATTGGCCAATTTCTCGAATACTGTCTATTGTGTCAGGCCTGGCTCAGTGCTATGATGCTCACCTCTACACCAGGAGGTCGCAGTTTCCAGCCCCACATTTCAGAGATCTGAGTGTATGATCCAGCCTGATACCTCTCTGTAGCACCATGTTAGTGTATCCTAACCAGCTGTCCTTAAAGTCTGCTGATGAAAGTAGTGAACTTCTGCCGTTTACTGTAACAGAAACCGTCAGCCCTCTGTTGCTGTGACTGTGACCCCTTTCCCCGGTGCCCACCAGTTAACTTCCTGCTTCTGATTCCGCCAATAGATTGCCTCCCCTTCACTGATCGGTGAGTCCCTTGTGAATATTGGTTCAACACTTGCAGTTCGCTAACAGGGCCAAGTGAGAACCGAACCTCAAACCAATTCTGTTTGCTCACTGGGATGATCAAGTGGATGGTGTGGATTGAAAATAGAGCCCATTATCCAGGCTTGCATTTCACCGCTGGTTTTGGGGATCTTATTGAATGCAAATTGCGACTATGTTTCCTGGCATTGCAATACTTCCAAATAATTCATTGGCTAGTGAAATGCTTTGGCGCATCCTGATATTACAAAATGCATTGCAGATCTGTATGTTCTTTCTTGTATGTTTGCATAAACTTTGCACAGTTTCAAATCTACAACACTTCTGATTTCGAAAAGAATATTTTTTCATTCACTCACAGGATGACATCACTGGCTAGGTCAGTATTGATTGCCCATCCCTAATTACCCCTACTGTATGATATCTCAGAACTTACAAGGTTTTGTACAAGCATGTTGGTTTCTTCTATGTTGCAAGCTTAACAATTATTCTTAAGACTTTGATCCACTTTTAACAAATTCAGCCTTTCACATAAGTTGCTGCACTCATTCTTTCTGTGGACTAGACAAATATTTGGTCTGCGTTACGTATTTAGAGGCACAACGTTGTAATGAATTTGTTGAATATTTCTGGGAAAGTGCATTTTTAAATTCTGAGCTAATTACAAAATGGAAGTTGTTGGAAGTTCAATATCTGAGGCTCTTTATCTCTTAATGGGCATGAGAGGATATTTTGCAAAGCTCTAGCTTCTGTGCAAACTATTTTCTGATATTTCCTAATGATTTTCCAGGTCTCTGAGTCTTACATTGTCACCTCACTTTCTTTAGATTCCCCTAATGCTGCCTTCGTGTGCTGGTGATTAGTTCTCTAAATCTTGTGGATATCTTGCATTTTTCAATATGTTGAAACTTAAGAATATACAAATGTAAAGGATGAATTTTCCCCATTCCTTTTAATGTTTCTTGATGAAGGGCTTATGCTCGAAAAGTCAATTCTCCTGCTCCTCGGATGCTGCCTGACCTGCTGTGCTTTTCCAGCACCACATTCTCGACTCTGATCTCCAACATCTGCAGTCCTCACTTTCTCCTAATGTTTCTTAGGACTTTGCTTTCCCCATTCATTCCACCCAGCCACTTCCAGTAGCTGAGAGGAGCAATAGGATATACCTGCATCACATAAATGGTGATGACCATCTCTAGCAGGAGAGAATTGAACCACTTCTCCTTGCCAAATCATAGCATTACACTGATGCACAATGGCAGTAGTGGGCACAAGATGCATTGCAGAAACTAGTCAAGTCCCCTTTGATAGTACCTTCAATTCTGGTGACATCTACCACTTGAAATAATTTTATTTTAAGATTAAACTCATCAGGTAAAACAAACTATTTGTACTGCTCTGTGGTCCAGTGGCTATTTCCAGGTTATTGCGAATATAAATGCAAAGTTCAATATCCACAACACTTTTGATATCTAAAAGAATTTTTTTCATTCACTCACAGGATGTGGGCATCACTGGTTAAGGCCAGTATTTATTGACCATCCCTAATTGTCCTTACTGTATGATAGCTCAGAACTTACACAACCAGTCACCATTGGCATGTAGTGAATTCCAGTGATAATAATCTTATATCTACAGAGCAAATTATGCACATATCAGATCTCGTACAAGTATGGTCATAGTTGAATCTCAAGTGTTTTCTCTTGAAAGTTCTTTGTTTTAATTAACTTGTTAGCTCCACATACACATCCTTAAGCAATCGAGTAAGTTACAAGGATCACGATCAGAGATGATTCACGTGATTAAACGTAGATCAATCAAGCCATTGAACCCTACACAACCAAAGGGCTAATTGTATACCAAGACAGCAATCAAAGATTTACCTCTAAGTCTCCATTGATGAATGTTGTGGAGGAACAACAATAAACCTCTTAACGCATGTTTGAGCTCAGTGCCTTAGTTAACAAGTTGATAATGCATAGTTTGCATAGCATTTTACAAAGCTGCAGTGTAAGTAAATTTAATATGCAAAGTATTCTCATGTGGCTTTCATGCCAGTTAGAATTCATATTAATCAGAATCGGTATTGGGCCACTTTAACAATACCATTTTAGAAGAACATGTATGGCAGAACAATATAAAGGTGGTTAATGAAAGCAAATATTGAGCAGACAATGTCCTCTTTAAAATCTTTGGCAGCGATGTATTTGGTTCAAGATTTAGATTAGGAAAGTTATTTACAACAACCCTAAAACTCTTTGTTAGACTGAGCAACATTTATGACTCATCTGTCCTTTCCCTCCCCATTGCCAGCAACACATTATTACTGCAGTGTTCTAACATTTAATAAAAATCCAAAGAGTTAACAAATCACTTTGCAACAATAAAGTATGTTTTATAAAAACCGTCACCGTCGGCATGTCGTGAATTCCAGTGATAATAATCTTGTATCTACAGAGCAAATTATAATTGTGAAATCATATTGCTCAACTCTTCATTTATTTCACAAAATGATGTGTGTGAACATTTGAATCTTATGACTCCCTTCTTCTTGTCTTGAGAGGTGTAGGACAATTAAGCCATACTTTAGTCATTGAATCTTTGCTTTCTGCACAGACTATGTTTGTCAAATGAACATGTGCCAAACCCATTTTTTTTCCTCCATTAAGTATATTTTACTGGTAATGTACAAAATCCGGCAGTTGATAATGTTTATAGCACTGCTGGTTAACAAGGAAGTTATTACAATTTGTATGCAATGATAAGATTGAAAATCAGTTCATTCGGTAACCGTCTAATTTACAGTGATAATGTTGTTTTACTGAGTTAGCTATTAACAATATGGCATATCTATCCTACAGTTATCTTGAAGTTAGGATTTAGATTTTCTGCTTCCACATGGTTGTATTCACTGTGCAACATTTCATTGTTTCTATTTGGATAGAAATAGGAAGAACAAGTGAATATTTGGTTGGAGAGATGGTGTAGGAAGGAGTGATTTAGATAGGACCAGTTTCCTTCCAGTGGGGATTGTTGGTGCTATTTGTGGATATTTAAATGAAATTGGGAAGTGTGAGGGAAATAGGATGCAATACTATAGAAGTTGTACTAATGTTTAAAGGTTAAAGGGAAAGACAAGTAGCAGGATAGAAAAACAAAAAATAATACAGTATTGAGTGGAATAGCAACAAAGTATAAATTAGGGTTACAGTCCAAACATGTCAATGCATAGAACGTGATAAATAATATCCTTGAGTTACAGATGTAGATAGCTATGTGGAAGCAATAATGCAATGGTGATAACAGAAACCTGATTCAAAGAAAGGGCAATACTGGATATTTCAAAAATGATATAATTACTTTTGGTAGGAAGAAACCTGAGAGACAGTATAGAATGAATGTTGCAATTCTGAAGGACATGAAGGACCTGGGTGAATCCTTGTCCTAAGTTATTGAAAGTGGCAGGACAGGTTGATTGAGCAGTTTATAAAGCATAGAGGCTTCATTAGAAGGGGTTAGTATATAAGAGCAAAGATGTTATGCTAAATTTGTATAAACACTGGTTTGGCCTTAACTTACATATCATCTCCAGTTTTGGGTTCCATATTTAGGAAAGACGTGAAAAGCATTAGAGATTGCACAGAAAATATTTACCAGGATGTTCCAGTGTTGAGGAATTTCAGTTCCGTGGATAGATTGGAGAAGGTTGGATTGTTTTTCTTAGAGAAGATTGAGAAGAGGTTCAATAGGGATGTTTAAAACCATGAGGGGCCAGGACAGAGTAGAGAGGGAGAAACTGTCCCTAGTGTTGGAAAAAGTGAGAATGATTTAAGGTGTTTGGCAAAAGCAACAATGACAATGAGGTGAAGCTTCTTTGTGCAATGAGTGGTTAAGATCCAAAGTGCACAGTCTAACCACATGACAAAGGCATGTACAATCAGTGGATTTGGGAAGAAATTAGATTATTATCTTTAAAAGCAGCAACATGCTGAATTACAGGGAGACGGCAGGGGATTGGCTCCTAGTGAGTCATACTCAGAGAGCTAGTATAAGGGTATGAGGACCAGGAAGGGGGTTGGGAATGAGGGATGGTGCCTGGATTTTCAATGTGGAGAGTAGTGTTTCACTTCATCATGTCAGATTAATTGCTCAAAAGATTTTCTCTGATCATTAATAACTTGCAAAAACACTTGTAAAATTTGGAATGATATATACAGACATTAATCTAGATTTGGACAAAAAGTTATACTTTGTGAAAGATCGCTTCATCTCGGTTCAACTTTATAATATCACCCTTCAACTGATAGACCATTTGCATCAAACTGAATCTTACCCTTACATTCTGCATAACTCAAACCATGTATCATGGCAACATTAATTATTTTGTAGTCTTAGCAGAGTTTAATTTCTCAGATGTAATGCCAATATTCTTTTATGTTGGACACTCCTGGCTTACCATGAGAGAAAGAAATTACATAAATGTGTCAAAACATACAAAAAAATTGCTTAAATACCAATAACTTGCCTGGATATGAGTTCCCTTCCCGTAAGTAGCACACATATCATTGGCATGAAGAGCAGCCATTATTATAGTCATCTCACCATTCTTGGCTATTATCCATTACCAACAGCAAGTCTGCTATTATCTTTATTAATAGCCTCATCCACAAACCTTTAAAGTACCCTTCAATTCCATGGAAGAGAGATGTGTAAATCATAACAAAGTTTCAATGAGTGGCAATTTTGAAGCAAGACAGATATACCTTCTGCTTTATAAGCAATCTCAGGGATCGGAAAGGTTTGCTTCCACTCTGGTTCATTGAGTTCTGAGATTGCTGATAGGTCCAATGTACAATTTGCAGACTCTGCCACATGCAGAACAGGTGGTGCTTCCAAAGGTAGGTATGTTATGGAGAGATTTCTGCACCATTTTTTGGATGCCTCAATGTCACCTCTGCCCATTTCTGAAGAATCCTGATTATGTATTTTCCAAATGAGCCATCTCCATTTCATTGATCACAAGTCAGGAACTCCCATGAGTTAGTGAGGGTGTTTGACCTCTTCAGGGAAGTATTGAAGGCACCATAAAATCTATCCTCTTGCCAGTCTCCATCCAAACATGTTCATGTTCCTAACAGGGCAATTGCTTTGGGAGTCTGACTGGCTTGATCTATCCAGCTGTGTTGATTTGGAGTGATGCTTGGAAGTGTCCAAATCTCCGAAGCATACAAGAACACGGTGGGGTAAAGTCACTGTTGGACATAAGGACACTCAAGATGGACATTCAAAACATTCAAGTGGGCAAAGGTTCAGAGCTCTGTCAAAGGACATTTTATGGAAACCCCTCTTTACTTTCAGTCTTAGAAAAACCCAACATCAAGAAAATCCACCCTACTGTCACACCTCCCTCTTTTGTCAAAAGACACTGGGAAATACTCATTATATTATCAATTCATAAACTTTCAACCAAATGATGGACGGGTACTTTTTTTGAAATGGGTATGATTGCGAGTTTTTTGGTGATCATGAAAATCAAATCCCATCTTGGAAGAACATAGACATAGTTCCTAGAAGTAAAGAGTTCAAAGTAAATGGGGACAAAGTGAGAATAGTTTACTGAGCTGTGGCCAAAACATTGATTTCAAATAGGAGTTAGATATGGCACTTGGAACTAAAGGGATCAAAGGATATGGGGGTAAAGGAGAAATGGGCTGCTGAGTTGGATGGTCAGTTGTGGTCAAATTGAATGGTGGAGCAGGTTCGAAGGGCTGAATGGCCTACTTCTGCTCTATTTTCTATGTTTCTAACATTGATAATAATTCTTTACTGATTCCCGACCAGCTAACAGAACACTCAACTGGGCATCAATGTCAAAAAGTAGCGTACTACTGATCTAGCTGTGGACTGTGCAATTCTGGTGGGTAATAGCTCAGTGACAAAAAAAAGGGAAAGGCTTATCTTCCAACTTGGGCTCTCCATAAATTGGTAGGTGGCCTTCTGCAGAAATACAAGGACATTCTGGAGGCAACCTCCAAATATATAAAGAAGAATATGTCACAAACAACTTAACTCAAACTTCTGCCATGCGATGTGCATGAAAAAAATACTTACTTTTAATTCGCACCCCTCACAACATCAGAATGTGCCAAAATGCTTTCAAACCAGTTGAGTACTTCTGTTTTGTAGTGCACTGCATTTAATTATAAACTTGTAGTAGAGGAGTAGACAGATATGATGATGCTAAATTAAAATTTAATTGCCAACCTCAGTTGTCGATTCTTTGAGAATATGAAGTGTATGATGTCTTTAAAATATTGTTGACCTTTGGGATCTCAAGACATTTCCTTATATGTGTTTTTGTACGTTGTGTAAAAATACTGTGCACACAGAAAAGAGGTAGAAGACAGAACGGTACCGTGATGTGGAAAGGATTACTCAACCACTTCTTTCATATCTCAACGGTATGATTAAGGGTTGAAGCCATAATGAAGTCTCCAGCAGGGCAAATGTCACTTGTGCGAGTAACACTATTTTAAATATTCAATGATCAAATTTATATTCTTTGCAGCAAAGGGACCGACTGATGAATGCATGACAGAGTAGTTTCAAACAGTTCCACATTTGAAGTAACCCTGTCACAGAATCATGGAAGCATTACAGTCCAGACGAGGCCATTCAGCCCATCCTGAATGCACAATGAACATTATGATTCGGTGTCATGCTCCTGACTATTCTCCATTCCCTTGTGCATTGGCTTCCATTAAAACAATGCCCCAATTCACCAAACTTTCCATCAGTGCATTCCAGACTGAAACCACTCATGTGAGAAAAGACTTTTCTCTTGTCACAGCTGCTACTTTCGCAAATAATTTTAAACCCATCCCTTTTCATTCTTGCTGGAACTGTGTTGCTGGAAAAGCGCAGCAGGTCAGGCAGCATCCAAGGAGCAGGAGAATCGACGTTTCGGGCATGAGCCCTTCTTCAGGAATGAGGAAAGGAAATGAGGAATGAAGAAGGGCTGATGCCCGAAACGTCGATCCTCCTGTTCCTTGGATGCTGCCTGACCTGCTGCGCTTTTCCAGCAACACATTTTCAGCTCTGATCTCCAGCATCTGCAGTCCTCACTTTTTCTTTTTAATTCTTGACCTATTTTTATCAGCCGAAACAATTTCTCCTTTTCTGCTCTAACCATGGTTTTGAAAGCTTGTATAAGATCTCCTCTTAGCCAGCCAGTCTACAAGAAGAACAGTGCCAATTTCTCCAACCTAACCTCAGAGCTGAAGTTTCTCATTCTGGAACCATTCTTATAAACCTCTGCTGCACAGATTGGTATCTGCATTTCACAATTGCTTTTTGCTGGGGAATGGCTATTAGTATTTCCCAAGCTCTATTTAACTTCCGAGGAAATTCTGAGTGTTGGCAGCAAGGGAACTTTCATAAGAAAAGAGACATGCTTTCTATCATATTACAAGCCCAGGTGAGGGTCCCCAATCTGTTTTTCCAGAGAGGATACAATAAAAACTATTAAACTCCAGAGAGAAAAGGGATGGGCTGGTTCCTCTTGCTTTTCACTCAACTCCTCAGATGGTTGCAACAGGGTTAATACAGAAGAATCCTTTCCCTTGTGGGTATCTTTCTTCCAGATCCAAGTGAATTTACATTCTAAATGGAGCCAATTTAAACAGACTTTGAAGAAAGAAAAAGATGAGTGTGTTGGTTACAAAATATGACAAGAGGTAATGGAAAGAAATGTATACAGAGCTTAGGAACAAGCAGTGACAATCTTCCATCCATTGCCTCCATCCATATTTCTCACTGCCTTGGGAAGGCAACCAATAACATCAAAGACCCCTCCCACCCTGGTTAGAATCGCTTCCAACATCTTCCATCAGACAGAAGATACAAAAGCTTAAACACACGTACCAATAGGTTCAAGAGTAGCTTCTTCCCTGCTGTTATTAGACTGCTGAAAGGCCCTCTCTAACTTCAACTCTAATGGTGATCTTGCTTTTTGCGTACCTTCTCTACAGCCATAACATTGTTTTCCTCACCCTTTTCTATCACTTTAGGAACTTTGTATGGAATGATCTGCCGTGCAAAACAAAACTTTTCACTGTACTGAGGTACATGTGACAACAATAAATCAAATCAAATCAAATCTACTCAATGTGCTTTTTTAAATGCATTCACAGCATGAGGGGCATCGCTGGCTTGGCCAGCATTTATTACTATTTGCCCAGAGGGCATTTAAAAATCAACCGCATTGCTGTGGGCTTGGAGTCACATGTAGGCCAAACCAAGTAAGAATGGTAGTTTCCTTCCTGAAAGGAAGCTAATGAACCAGATGAGTTTTTCCCCAATAATCATCATACTCTTAATTCCAGAATATTATTGAATTCAAATTCCAGCATAGCAGGATTTGAACCTAGCTTCCCCAGAGCATTACCTGGGTGTTTGGATTAACAGTCCAGTGATAATACCACTAAGCCATCACCTCCACTACATTGTTCTTTCCTACAGTTCTAGCAGCAGCTATCCCTGAGCTCTGACACTGCCAGGATAATTTGAGCTGCTGGCCAACCTGAATAGCAGCACTTGCTCCCAGCGGAGTGGGGAATAGTGCCGACTCTTCCAGGCAGACACCATGCTGGACGACTTCCTGGCTTCTGGCTGACCATCCTTCTTGGAGGAGGAGGACCCACCTATCATGGCTAAGTGGGCATTTAAAAGTCACCACATTGCTGAGTGTCTGGCGTCACATGAAGGCCAGACCGGGTAAGGATGACGGTTTCCTTCCCTGAAAGGACATTACTGAACCAGATGAGTGTTTTGGACCGTTGACAATGATTTCATTAGACTCTTCACTCCAATTTGCATTGATGGCAAATTTCATTGTCTGCTGTGGCAGGATTTGAACTCAGATTCCCAGAACATTATCTGGGTCCCTTGATTAATTGCCTAGCAATAATACACTCAGTCATTGTCTCCTCTTTAAACCACCACAAGAATTTATATTCCAAACAATGAGCACCCTTTCTCCATTGTGGTGCAATTGATCACTCGACATTTGGCATTTTCATCTTTGTCCTACTGAATGCGAGATAAAAAATTTCAACTGCATGTCTCAGTATTCAGCAATAGTAAAAGTTAAATTTCTTTTTCTAATTATTTACGCGGATTGTAAGTGTAATTTTGGTTGGAGGAACAAAATTAGTCAGTAGGATTGCTGAAACTCCAATCTCAGTGTAATTCACAGAATGTACCCAAAGCGTATCCACAATCAATATTTTCTAGAACACGTCCTTGGCTTCCCCATGAAGATAAAGGTTTCACCTTCAGAACTCATTTTTCCCATCAAGCACTGCTAGCTGGCTGTTTGCCTGCACAATCACACCAATTCTATTTAGTGCCTGCATCCGTGTGCTGAGTAATTGACTTCCAAAGCCCACCCTATTTCACAACTTAAGGACGGCACGTGATCTCAAGAAGGCATTTCAAGGCCGATTCAAAGGCCTCTTTCATCACATGAACCACGTTTAGTCAGGTCTGTTTCAGCTAATGTTCATAAACTCCATAATGCGCACATCAAAATGTTACCTTTGTCTGACATTAAAAAAAAGGGAAGAAATTGTCGTCAGTGTGCAGGAGGGAGTTCCTGCAAACCGTGCCTTATAGTAGCACCTTGCCCAACAAGCTGCAACACAGTCAGTAATTCACTGCAGATACTCTGCTGCAAACAAAATAGAAGTGGAAGAACAGAGAGCACGGAATCCTGGCTTGAGGAAGCACTCGACTCTCCCCAATTCCTCTGGCCAACTCTTGCCCTCTTGGCTTCAAGATGGCCTCTGAGTCACTTGATCTTTGTCCTGAGATACTGACAATGAATGAAAACAAGCTGTTGGTTGTTGTTCCTTAAACTATACCAAGTTCAGGACACACTGTACTTTTAAAAAAATATATCATTGTGCTTCAGCTTTCGTACAGTTACAAAGTTGTCCAATTTTATCCAAAAAGAAGTTTTATAAATCTGAAACCCAATGAAATAAAAATGGCTTTAATTTATTCAGTGAGTGAAGCAGTGACCTTGGCCATGGACCTTTATACAGGACTATATTTTAGTTGTCCAATGTGTTTTGAGTTGTCAGCTTTTTTTCTCCGAAGCAGTTTGTCAGCTTTTCTGACTGTTGTAGTTTTGCAAGTATGTTAAAGGTCTCTCCGAGATACACTGGACTAATGCAGAAATGTCTTTAAAGAATGTTGCAAGTAAGCAGCTAATAGTACAGAAGGTCATTCAAGTTACTGATATGTACAGCGATAGCACAGAGAATGCACTGTAGGGTGGGAGAAATTAGTCGGTCATAATCCCACTAGTTGTTTGTGTAAAGACAGAATTTGCAGACAAAAAAGAGAGTATGGTACAGAAGAGGCATTATACAGAGTACCAAAAATAATTCACTGCAAATGATAAAGGAATTGTTTTGTTTATTCCAAAAGTAAAGGTATAGAGGCTGCAGAGGTTTGACCAGAACTATTGCAACATCCCATATGAATCTGACATTTTGGAATTTGTGTAATATCATCCTAGGCCTCATTCCTTGTGGGTATTGGTGAGATTGGTGAGAAAGTTGGAGCCGAGAGGGAGGAGCTTTCTAGAGTCCCATTTTCCAAATGGCAAGACATAACTCTCATTATTGAGCAGCAAGAGACCTTTTAACATGCATCAATAATTCTTCAGTAATTAATCTTGCTTTATCGATATACAGTTTCTCCTACCCGACAGATAGAAAGGACACGGCGACTATTCCCAACATGAAATTCACTCTCCTGATTGCCATTTGCTGTTCCAGACCTCTATCTTGGACACCAGTCGCCAATACGTGACCTCCTACCCACGTATTTTGGCAGGTGGCTCAGAGGTTAGCACTGCTTCCTCACAGTGTCAGGGACAAAGGGCTGGTTCCACCTTAGGGCGACTGCCTGTGTTATGTTTGCACATTCTTCCCATGATCCGGTTTCTTCCCACAGTCTAAAGATGTGCAGGGTAGGTGGGTTGGACATGCTAAATTGCCCCGTAGTGTCCAGGGATGTGCAGGCTAGGTGGATTAACCATGGGAAATGCAGAGTTACAGGGATGGAGTGGGTCTGGCTGAGATTATCTTCAGAAAGTCAGTGTGGACTCGATGGGCCAAATGGCCTGCTTT
Organism: Chiloscyllium punctatum; assembly: GCF_047496795.1. Taxonomy (NCBI): domain Eukaryota; kingdom Metazoa; phylum Chordata; class Chondrichthyes; order Orectolobiformes; family Hemiscylliidae; genus Chiloscyllium; species Chiloscyllium punctatum. The sequence continues at coordinate 60,534,878 of NC_092755.1, forward strand.
CACGCTGTAAGAATTCTATGATCTAGTCATCATGGATGAGTTGGATGAAGGGTCTGTTTCCGTGCTGTATATCTCTCTGACTCTATGACATACCAACCTCACTGTATCCCCATGGCACATCCAATCCATTTGCAGGATAGCTCTGTACTCAATATTGAACTTTGGAATGCATCAACACCTTTCATCGGAATGCTGTTGCAAGGACACTTTGCAGGCAGGGATAGGACTCGACCCATGGATTGGACCAGCTTGCCTTCTTACTGCTCACTCGTTTTGTGCTTACTTGGACTCTCAAGCATCCCTGGCGTGTCTTGACATTTTGCACATTGCCCTCTCAACCAGACTGTGAAGGCTACGTCACATCCATCTTGATGTGATGTTTATTGCAGAGTCAACCTTGTTATGGTTGTCAGCAGTGTCAGTCAAAAAGGTGAAAATGTTGATATGCCAATCTCCCACGTGCACCATGTGCCATGCAGAAAGTACACTGAATGTGCATCAACCAAATGGACATGTCTCAAAGCCCAAGGAGATTATTCCTCAGTCAGGTGTAGCAGCACAATCTTCAGTCAGGGCTCCCAGCACAGTAACTCAAGGACTTTATCTGATATCAGTCCAATTCTTTAAACATTGTCAGTTGGCTGCTCTGGGCAGGCAGAGTTCTTGTCCCAACAGTGATGGGGTGTGCCATGATTGTTCCTGCAGCTCCAGTGTGAATTGTCCTGGAAGTCGGCAGTAAGTCATTTGGGGAAATGAGTTAGGCTCCTATTCAGTCCTAAGTAGGGCCCGTTCATCCAAATCCATCAGTGAAGGGTGCCATGTCAGTCCTGGGGGTCAGCTCAATGAAAGTCAAAGGGGTATTAACAGGGGCCACTGCTGTAGATGGGGAGTTGGCCGAAGTCATTTCTTGAGGATTGGAGGCCGCATGCTGGGATGCAAAAGAGGCAATAATGTGATGGGAGTGCAGCTCAAACAATGAGGTGACGATACAATAGTGCATTGGGGGTGGGGGGGGGAGGGGGAGGCGATTGGGTTATAGTTGGAAAGGGGCTATTGATTGTCATTACCATGGCTATAATGGAGAGGGGTTGGGGGGCTGGGGCGGGGGGGGAGGGGGGCGAGGCAGTCAAGCATGTTAGTGAGCAGATCTAAACTGTCGGGCTAGGGAGCGGGGGTAATCATGGGAGTTGCAGATAGAATTCCAGATGTTATATAGGAGCATGTGGAGGATCAGTGCTGATGACATGACAGGGAGTGCCAGGGAGAATGGCATGTGGAACTTCAGAGATGGGGGGAGGGGGAGGGGACAATTGCTGAGTGGGTTGAGTGGGGGAAGATGGGGGCGGTCTTAGTGACCAGGCTGCACCTCTGATTCGTTACATCAAGGGCAACCTGTGTTGCCTTTATCTTTGTGTTTCGGAATACACATTGCAAATGGAAAATGGCTGCTACCACATCGGGAGTGGGTGGAGTAGTCATACACCGGATGGACAGTCCCTACTGTACTCCCTGTACACCCACCGGATGGACATTGGTGATTTCCTGGTAATTCACTTCATTTACAGGAAGCCAGGCCACATTCTGAACTGGATGCATTGCCCTCTGTGCTGAATTTTTGGCCTGGATTTTATTGGGTGCTGAGTAGTCCCTGCTCGCCCCTAGGCTAAAGGGTCATGGAGAGGTAGAGGGGGGAATCTGCCCATGATCCTAGATGCTGCTCATTAGCAGTTTATTGCCACTCGGAGCAGGGTTAATTGCTTCGAGGCAGGCCTTCTTCCCCTTTCCCCTGCCGGCCAATCTTATTGACTAGCTGCCCTGTACTTCCTGCAACTGCATCCAGGAACTGTCATCATTGTCAGTCACCTATAGGCAGTCCCATCACATCAAGGTGCTCAATTAAGGGCTGGGATCAAGAGTCTCAGAGCTGAAAATGTGTTGCTGGAAAAGCGCAGCAAGTCAGGCAGCATCCAAGGTGCAGGAGAATCGACGTTTCGGGCATGAGCCCTTCTTCAGGAATGAGTCTCAGCAAAGGTTCACCAGAGGATTGGCTTCAAGATCCTATGGAGAAGGTTTAAGGGGGATGATTACAGAGAGCTCCTCTGATGTGCCCAAGTGGCCACTATTCCCTCATCCCAAACCTTTTAAATAATTATTTCAAAAATATACTGTATTCATAAAAATATCTTTATTCACTAATGCAGTTCAGTTCTGTACAGTAGCATATGGAGAAAACAAACATTGGAGTATCCAGCAAACAAACCAAAGGCATTTCTTCCTTGTACAAGATTATATATACATATATTTGAGGCACCGTGAGGGTCCGATAAATGAATGGACCCCCATTTAACTTCATCAGAAAGACCTTAGACTCTGGTCTTCTCCACTGTGCCTTGGTGGCAGCTACCCCAAGCTTTACTGGGTCCCTCAGCATGTAGACCTGGACCTTAGAATGTGCCAGTCTGCAACACTCAGTCAGGGTCAACTCCTTCAGCTGGAAGACCAACAAGTTTCAGGCAGACCAAAGGTTGTAGTTCACCAAGCTGATGGTCCTCCAGGCGCAGCTGATGTGCCCCTATCCAACCATCCCCCTTATCCAATACCAGCTGAGATATCTAAAACTGCTAGGCCTTCCTGTGGTGTGAGTCAAGATTAGAGTGGTGCTGGAAAAGCACAGCAGGTCAGGCAGCATCCGAGCAGCAGAAAAATTGATGTTTCGGGCAATTTCAACAATTCCTGATGAAGGGCTTTTGCCCGAAACATCAATTTTCCTGCTCCTTGGATGCTGCCTGACCTGCTGTGCTTTTCCAGCACCACACTAATCTTGACTCAAATCTCTAGCATCTGCTGTACCCACCTCTGCCTTCCTGTAGTGTGGGTCACTCCTTACTGCACGTACAAAGGCTGCTGTATCATGTGACCTCACATTTCTGTCAACTCATAGTCCCAGATGAGGGTTGGTGGAAATTTTATTAAATTCTTCTCCCATTTGCAGCATTAAGTGACCAAGTCTTTATTTCTCACAAGGCAAAACTCCCTGTTTTATAATGCTAGTGTTGAAGGGAGCTTGTAAAACATTGACTCAATATCAGAAAAAGTATCCTTGTCCTCCTTGAGAGTTAAGACAACTGAATTTACAAAACTATCTAATAGATTCTTAAGTGCCACCCTGATATTGATAACTTTTAAAAATGTAATCTATTAAAAACATATTCTTAAAAATATATCATGCTGTCACTCAGGGGCTGGTTTTCAAAAGTTTTAATACCCGAAAGCTTTTCTCTGGGAAATTCAAATGGAGGACTTCAGCTCATCGTGCAAAATGTAACTGGGCTGGAAACCAGGAAAGGAGGCTGGCTTCAAAGAGATGTTAGTATATGTATAATGTCTTTCACAATCTCCAGACATCTCAGAGCACTTCACAACCATCAAGTTACTTTTTTCTGTGTATTCACTGTTGCAGTTTAGGAAAGGTAGCAGTCGACGTGCACACATCAATGTGATAACGATCAGATAATCTGCTGTTTAGTGTTACTGGATGGGGGCGAAGTATTGGCTAGTACATTAAAGTTCTGCCACTTGTGTCTTTGCTATTTGTGAATTTGCACAAAACATTCTGCACGTCGCTTTGTTCATTGACACCTATCAGAAGAAGGGTCATAGAATACTTGGAGAAGATGTCAGAAAATGAAAAGCACCTCAAAGAACTGTGATCTGGAAGATGTCCAAGATAGACTGTATTATATTTCCTGGGCAAGAAAAAGCACACCCTTCATGTCATATACCATGTTGCTTGCTGGAGGTTTTTTTAAACATGGGCATTTACTGTTGTTGTGATCATAACATTCTGGCAGACAGCTTTGTAATAAGAGGAAGTGTGACAATTTTATGTATCATTTGTTTTATTAAGAACAAGTGTGACAATTTTATATATCCAATATTTTAGATTAGATTCCCTACAGTGTGCAAACAGGCCCTTCGGCCCAACAAGTCCACACCGACCATCCGAAGAGTAAGCCACCCAGACCCATTTCCCTCTGACTAATGCACCTAACACTATGGGGCAATTTAGCATGGCCAGTTCACCTGCCCTGCACATTTTTGGACGGTGGGAGGAAACCAGAGCACTCGGAGGAAACCCACGCAGACACGGGGAGAATGTGCAAACTCCAAGCTGTCGGTCGTCCGAGGCTGGAATCGAACTTGGGTCCCTGGCGCTATGTGGTAGCAGTGCTAAATAATTTTTTCAGTTGAACATCTATTTGTGTCTTTTATCTTCTACAGTATGCAATGCTTACCCAATGGTTGGAGCCATTCGTGGTCACTGTAAAATATAGTTAAAATCACAAACACCAGGTTATAGTCCAACAAGTTTATTTGGAAGTACGAGCTTTTGGAGTGCTGCTCCTTCGTCAGGGAGCTGGTGGGACAGGATCATAGGACACAGAACTTATGGTAAAAGATCAAAGTGTCATACATCATGATATGATGTATTGAACAAACCTAGATTGGTGTTAAGTCTTTAATCACTTAAACTGGGGATGGTGGTTTTGATTCATATGCGTGTATGCATGCTTGTTTGTGTGAGTGTGTGTGAGAGTATATAGTGTATTGGGGTCAAGTGTAGTGTGACATGAACCCAAGATCCCAATTAAGGCCATCCTCACTGGTACCAAACTTGGCTATCAGCCTCTGCTCAACCACTCTACATTGTTGTCTATATCGCAGTCCACCTTGGAGGCCAGTCACCCAAAGATCTGAGGTCAAATGTCCTTGACCGCTGTGTCCTTGAATACTTCCCCAGTTGAGGAGCACTTCAGCGGTCAAGGATGTTTGGCGTCGGATCTTCGGGTGACCGTCCTCCAAGATGGACTGCGATATAGGCAACAATGTAGAGTGTTCGAGCAGAGGCTGATAGCCAAGTTCGGTACCCATAGGAATGGCCTTAATTGGGATCTTGGGTTCATGTCACACTACACTTGACCCCAATACACTATATACTCTCACACACACTCTCACACAAACAAGCACGGATACACGCATATGAATCAAAACCATCATCCCATCCATGGGACCCTGGATTCACGTCAAACTACAGATGACCCCACTACACTATACACACTCACACACACATACACACGCACTCTTATACACGATTACACTCACAAAGACCCTATCTCATATACATACTCTCGCACACACATACACCCAAACCAGCATACCTCCCCCCCACTACACACACACACACACACACATAAGTGTATGGGATGAATTTGCATTTGCAGATTTGTAGTTGCAGGTATATTCTATTTTGTTCAAAAAAGCATGCAGTCTATTGGCAGTTAGTCCATGTGACATTTTATAAATTCCTACTTTACAAATAGAACCAGTCTGACTCAAGTTTGGGATACAGACAGACTCTAACCTCACACCTTTAATGCATTGTCTGAGCTGAGATTTCACCTTTTTTTATATAAAACTTTTAAGTTGTCACAGGACTGTGACTTGAAAGAAGTTCTAGGGTTTACATATTAATGAATCAAAACCATCATCCCCATTCTAAGTGGTTAAAGACTTAACACCAATCTAGGTTTGTTCATACATCGCATCAGTTATATGACACTTTGAATTTTACCATAAATTCTGTGTCTATGGTCCTGCCCCACTAACTATCTGACAAAAGAGCAGCACTCCAAAAGCTTGTACTCCCAAATAAACCTATTGGACTATTAAATGGTGTTGTGTGATTTTTAACTTTATCCACCCCAGTCCAACACTGGCACCTCTACATCACTGTAAGATATGTTTACCATTTTGCAAATTTGTTGTTGATGAAGTTTTCCAGGAATGTAACACTGGAAAATAGCAAGATTTTATAATATATGGGAAAGATCATCAGCTCTTCCACTTTTGCCAATAAAGACACACAAATCTTTGGCTCAATGTTTCATCCAAACGATGGTGTTCACTTAAAACCAGGCTAATGCTGTCCATCTAGATTTTACTCAAGTCATCAGAAAGGAACCTGAATTTACCAAGTTTTGAGTCAGAGACCCAGAGGCAATGGTAGTGGGCTATGTAAAGTACACAAGTGCTACGGAGATCATAACAAGCTTATCTTTTGAAGCATGGGGAAATGTGGGATTTGGGAAAGTAAGAAAATCGAGAGTTTGGACATTTGGAATTGGCTAGATTCTGAACAACGCTGAGCTCGTTCTCATGCTTTGTGAGGCTGACTTTGAAGCAGTTAAACAGTAATTATCCAGCTGACGCTTTAGATATGGATCAATCACAGTTTGGACACAACACATAAGAAAGACCTTGCTATAAATCTCAGGGACCTCCTGGGCCGACGCGGCAAAGAAAGCCACGAGCTTTGGTTTCTCACCGCAAAGTCAAATACTAAAGCTCTGCAAGGGAGTGTTCAAAGTTGGGGTTGAGACAAATCACCAATAACAATGATTTAATCTGGACAGTTTTATAAGGCCTCACATTAACTGCCTATACACAGGGAAAAGATCAAAGCAGCAAATGTGTTAATGATTTAATGCCTGAATAAGAGCACTTCAAATATCAGGCACAGCAACAAAAGCCATTGTAAACCACACTCCTTACCTGCCAAGTATGTGGGGGGCTGGTTTCAATGGTTTGGGAGATTTTTCCTCAGTGAAAGTTGGGGAAATGAATGAGACAAACTACCTCTACGAACTCACCCATCCCACAGCCTCAGAACTAAATAGACTCTTCTGCTTGTTCAAAGTATCTAAAGCTACAAATCTTAACATCATCTTCCATTACTTTTCGAATCCTGGAAATCAGTGTTGAGGCAAAGTCACAAGGGATATACGACTGCTTTTTTTTTGTCATTTTCATTTCTGAATGTTGGCAAATGTTTGCACCCTAATTCTGTTAACAGGGTCCACATTCCAAATCATGGGAATAAGGTGTCCTAGGAGTCAGCGCACTTATTGGTAGTCTGCCTCATGAGGGCATTTCAAATTGGCAGCAACAATATACACACCACTCTGTCTGCACATGGGGCCCACCTTCACACCAGTTGTATCTCCAAAAGGGATGTCAGCACTGTGGAAAAAAAATTTAGTGCGTTTGAAGAACTGTAACTTCTCCAGAATTAAATACAAATGCCCAACCTTTGCTGAGGTTTTCTGATACAAGGCCACAGTTGTTACTTGCCGTGCAACATTTTCGCTTCGGATGTTATATTTTGCAACGGGACATTTGCAAGTTGGTAAATTCATAACATTCAGCATGCAAGGAATAAATTATGAGACTGGATTATTAGCGCAGCTGCTTCTGATAGAGGTGAGGCAAAGCACTTGCCTCATTGTTATACCCCATTATGAAAACAGTCAACGTATATATTTAATTACATCAACGGTCACTTTGAACAACAGGCGCAAAGAAAATAGGCAGCCTGGGTGGGTGGGGGCAGAATAAGAGAGAAAGCTGAAATTTTAGAAGTTGACTTCAGGTGATATATAGGAGAAAGTGAGGACTGCAGATGCTGGCGATCAGAGCTGAAAATGTGTTGCTGGAAAAGCGCAGCAGGTCAGGCAGCAGGAGAATCGACGTTTCGGGCATAAGCCCTTCTTCAGGAATGAGGAAAGTGTGCCAAGCAGGCTAAGATAAAAGGTAGGGAGGAGGGACTTGGGGGAGGGGCGTTGGAAATGCGATAGGTGGAAGGAGGTTGAGGTGAGGGTGATAGGCCGGAGTGGGGGTGGGGGTGGACCAAGGACATGCAGGTCCTTGGACTCCTCCATCGCCAGACCATAGCAACACGACACCTGGAGGAAGAGTGCCTCATCTTCTGTCTAGGAACCCTCCAACCACAAGGGATGAACTCAGATTTCTCCAGTTTCCTCATTTCCCCTCCCCCCACCTTGTCTCAGTCCCAACCCTCAAACTCAGCACCACCTTCCTAACCTGCAATCTTCTTCCTGACCTCTCCGCCCCCACCCCCACTCCGGCCTATCACCCTCACCTTATCACCCTCCCCCAAGTCCCTCCTCCCTACCTTTTATCTTAGCCTGCTTGGCACACTTTCCTCATTCCTGAAGAAGGGCTCATGCCCGAAACGTCGATTCTCCTGCTACTTGGATGCTGCCTGACCTGCTGCGCTTTTCCAGCAACATATTTTCAGTTCAGGTGATATATAGACAGGATGGGCTCTGCTGATGCCTCAGCTAAATATATGGATATATGATTGATAAACGTACAGACCTGTATATACAAATGATAAATTATGATCTCTGTATGCAAAGAAATGGAATGTTTATGTATGTATAGCATGACCAACTGTACAGACCATCAAAATATTTTATGAATAAAGTATATTTTTGAAATAAAAAAATAGACAGGATGATGGTTTCAGTGGGTGATTACATTGCAACAGAGGGTGTCGGCTACTAACCTTTGTGGTGACATCTTAGCTTTAAGTGAACTGTTTGGGTGTTTGAGGGTAAGAGTCGTTTCCCAGGGGAATTAATGTGTAACCAACTGCAGGTCTTGTGTGAGAAGAGCCATCTGCGTTTTTAAAAAATAATGCCACTGGTTTCTAGATATGTTTGTGTAAACACTGCAGCATCATGTCTGCAGCCTGCGATCTTCTACTCCCCCTTTCCTCTTGATAACTGCCTTTTCACTCAAATCCTACTGATCAGATGCAATTGGCAATTTGCAATGAAAGCAAAAAAAAAGGCCTTTTATTGCAATCCCAATTGGGGGTCATTATCTCCAGTCAAGCAGGGCTGATTCAATGTGAGTTGAATTTATCAATAATGTATGATGGCTTCAAACAGAAGGCCTGTCTCTGCAGATCAAAGCCATTCCAAATACAATATTAGAATTACCAGCATTGCAAATGGTCTCAGTGTTTCTTCCTGCATTATGGAAATGCAGGTTCTCCCTCCCTTTGTTTCATCCTTCTGTCTGAAGTTAAAATGTGAATTCTGTAAAATAGCTTTCCCCTTTCAACATTTTTGCAGAGATGAGCTAAGAAGCTAATAAGCCACTCCAAACCTGAGCAATTTTCTAACTGTTTAACTTATGGATCATCCTTGAGCCCTTGATGTTTCTTTCATCCAGCCTTGGAAAGTGCAGAGACAAGTGTTATGACTGTTTGGATAAGAGATCCAGCCCGATAACACTGGACTTGCAGAAATGAGAACTTCCATTCTGTTTTTAAGATGTGAGGCTTTGTTCTCTACTGGCATTCCCATGTGACCTGTAAGGATAGTAAGGTGTGAAGTTCAGACTTAAGTGGATTTTACGAGTTGATGTTGTCCATGCTTGTGCAGTAAAAGATTAAATTTCTGAAAGGATGAATATTGGAGACTGAATTAAACTCCACTCAATTTGATGATGCCACACAGTCTAGATTGGAGATGAATAGTCCTGGATCTCAAATAATATTAGAGGGGGATCCCCACTAGCCTTAGTGACAGAGCCTAGCCAGCTAATGCAATGCACAGCTAGTTACTGTCATGTAATAGAACTCATCTTGTAAGGCAAGAGTTTCTTCTTGTTGAAATACAGTAGTGTTTGAACATTCACACCTCTAACCTCAATGGATCCTTTGACACAGTGTGCTAATGGGAATCTGTGGGGTATACATGTTTAATATTCAAAGCTTTGTTGGGTGGTTATTGCACAGGAGGTCATTCCATCTCTCATGTCCACAACAGCTCACTGTAAGAATAACTCACTGAGTCCCACTGTCCTGCTTTTTCACTGTGGCCCTGCAAATATTTTCTCTTCAGAAAATTTTCCAATTCCATTTGTAAGGCCAAGATTGTGTCTGTCTCCATCACACTTTCTGGAAGAAAACTTTTCACTGTACTTAGGTACATGTGATAATAAATCAAATCAATCAAGAGCATCCCATATTCTAACCGCTCGCTGCATTCGAAGGCTTGTTCTCACGTCACCACTGCTTTTTTTTGCCAGTCTCCTTAACTTGACACCCTCTGGCTATCAATCCTCACACCATTGGGGAGTATTCTTCTTGAGCTCCTCGGTCAAGATACCTTATATGACTTTTACAGGGCTGAACTTATGACTTATGCAGTTGTGAACATGCTGTTTATTTTGCAAGGATGGGAAATATCCAGGTAAGACTTTGACATAAAGTTGGAAACAATTATTTCTACTACTGGATGAGACTAGAATTCATTCTTTCCTCTGAGGCAATTACTTGTAGATCTAAGGCCTTCTCTGAATCTTCAACACTTAATCCACACTACACTCTGCAAGAGTTCCTCAGGGCCAGCCACCTTCAGTTGCTTCATCAATGACCTTTGCTCCATCATAAGGTCAGAAGAGGCCCTGGAGTGACAGAGGCTGAGGGATGACCATGTAGCAGTTTAAAACATCATGAAGGGTATGGATCGGGTGAATAGTCAAGGTCTTTTCCCAAGTGTAGGGGAGTCCAGAACTAGAGGGCATAAGTTTAGGGTGAGAGAGGAAAAGGGCCATTTTTTCATGCAGAGCGGTGTGTGTGTGTGTGTGTGTGTGTGTGTGTGTGTATGTGTGTGTGTGTGTGTATGTGTGTGTGTGTGTGTGTGTGTGTGTGTGTGTGTGTGTGTGTGTGTGTGTGTGTGTAATGAACTGCCAGAGGAAGTGTAGGTACGATGACAACATTTAAAAGGCAACTCGATGGGAAGGGCTAAACGTTGGCAAATGGGACTGGATTAATTTAGGATATCTGGTTGGCACGAATGAGTTGGACCAAGGATCTGTTTCTGTGTTGTACGTCTCTATGACTTTAAGAGGGAACGTTTGCTGATAATTGCAAAATGTTCAGACCATTCACAGCTCCTCAAATATTTAAGCAGTACATGTTCAAATGCAGCAAGTACTGAACAATATCTAGGTTTGGGCTGAAAAATGGTAAGTTCCATTCATGCCACACAAATGTCAGGCAATGTCCATCTCCTCTAAGAGACAATCTAACCACCATCCCTTGAAATTCATGGTGTTACTGAAAAATCCCCACTGTGGGCGGCATGGTGGCACAGTGGTTAGCACTGCTGCCTCACAGCGCCAGAGACCCGGGTTCAATTCCCGCCTCAGGCGACTAACTGTGTGGAGTTTGCACATTCTCCCCGTGTCTGCGTGGGTTTCCTCCGGGTGCTCCGGTTTCCTCCCACTGTCCAAAGATGTGCAGGTCAGGTGAATTGGCCATGCTAAATTGCCCGTAGTGTTAGGTGAAGGGGTAAATGTACGGGGATGGGTGGGTTGCGCTTCGGCGGGGCGGTGTGGACTTGTTGGGCCAAAGGGCCTGTTTCCACACTGTAAATAATCTAATCTAATCTAATCAACATCCTGGGGGTTACTATTGATGAGAAACTGAACTGGACTAACCATATAAATATAGTGACTACAAGAGTAAGTCAAAAGCTAGGAATACTGCGGCAGGTAACTCACCTCCTCCCGTTCCAAAACCTGTCCACCATCTTGATTTGGAGTTGCTGGTGTTGGACTGGGGTGTACAAAGTTAAAAATCATACAACACCAGGTGATAGTCCAACAGGTTTATTTGGAAGCACTAGTTTTCAGAGCAATGCCACAACCAGCAGATGAAGGAGCAGCACTCTGAAAGCTAGTGCTTCCAAATAAAGCTGTTACACTATAACCTGCTGCTGTGTGATTTTTAACCTCATGATCTTGTATGCCTTAATCAGATCACCCCTCAGTCTTTTCTGCTCCAATGAAAATAATGAAGTCTATTCACCCTTTCCTCATCACTGAATTGCTCCATCCTAGGCAGCATCCTGGTGAATCTCCTCTGTTTTCCATCCAGTACAATTACATTAATATGGAAACTAGAACTGCACACAGTACTCTAACAGCAGTCTCATCAAAGTTCTATGTAATTCCATCATGATTTCCCTGCTTTAGTAACCTGTGCCTCGATTGATAATGGCAAGTGTCCCATATGCCTTTTTCACCATCCTACCGCCTTCGGAGATCAAGGTCAGACACACCAAGGTACAACACCACCCCATTTCTAATGGCACCTTCCTATGTAACTGCAGAGGCGTAACACCTGCCCCTTCCCCTCCTCCCTGCTCACCATCTAAGGGTCTATGCAGTCTTTCCAGATGAAGCAACATTTCACCTGTCCCTCCTCCAATCTTGTGTATTGTAATCGCTGCACCCAAAGTGGCCAAACACAGACTGGGTGACTGCTTTGCGGAACACATCTGCTTTGTGCACTATCATGACCCTGACCTTCCCGTAGTTGGTCATGTTAACACAGCGTCCTGCTCGCATATCCACATGTCTGTTCTCAGCATGCTGCAGTGCTCTATTGAAACACAGCGCAAACTGGAGAAACAGCATCACATCTTCAAACTAGGCACTTTACAACCTTCTGGACTTAATATTGAGTTCACCATCTTCAGATTGTGAACTCACTCACATTTCTTCCCTTTCTGTTGACTTTTCTTGTTGTACTCTCTGTCACCATTTCCTCTCTCCCACCTCCTCCCTTCATCCCAATAGGACCGGGCGTTCTCTCCTTTTTGGCAGTTGGACACATCATTGTTCTGCCAATCTCATACTCCGATCACTTAATCTGCACTCTCAACACCCTTTCTCCCCCCAGCTCTCTATCCCCCCCACTATGGTGTGTGTGTCCCCACCACACCTCTTGTCAGCTCTGATGAAGATTAGAGTGGTGTTGGAAAAGCACAGCAGGTCAGACAGCATCCGTGAAGCAGGAAGATCGACATTTCGGCTGCTCTGATGATGAGTCATCTCGACTTGAAACTTTAAATTGTTCTGTCCCCACGGATGCTGCCTGATCCACTGTGTTCTCCAGCATTTGTTGGTTTCAGTCCCTTTTAATTGGCCTCAGTTTCAGTCCTACTGCATCAGCCCCAAGTCACACTTACAGCTACTCTTGTTGTCTCCTTTCATGAGATCAGACAAGTTAGTGCCATCTAGTGCCAAGTTCTGGAGAATTTCACGCTGTGATTTTGTAGCCATTGGAGACTGGCTTGAAGCTCCTTACGCCCACAGTCTCAACTGGCAGAAATTGCATACTTAATCCCATTGATCCAGGCAGAATTTGAAGTCAAGACTGAGAGATTAAATAAAAGGCTACTTTAACATTATTTGACACGTGGTGCTCATAATGTAAAAATGTGGTAGAAGTTAGCTGCAGTCGGTTGAATCTTGTCTGAACAGAGCGAGTGGGTTTTTTTCAGGAATTGCCTTGGCCAAAATCCCAACTCTGAGCAAATCTGGGCTGGCTCTGCAAACACAGAGATTCCAACATTTTCTTCTTCTTTGTCAGAAACCTACTAAAGTGTAATGCATAATAATAGAAAAATAACGAATCTCGTTCCTGATGGTTACTAAGATCGAACAGACTATTTCAACTCCTCACTTTCTTGGAGCAGTGGTCAAAAGTCATGCTCTTAATTAATCATTTTCTCAATCAAGATAAAGTTTTACCTACTTTTGTATTGTTAATCTGCTAAGAGGTACATGACACAATAGTTAAAACATGCATCTCTGTTCGAAATCACGTGGTAAAAATTCACACAGCCATTGAGCCAACTAAAACATTATGATTTAGTACGGATAAAATGTGAGGTCAGGTGTACTATATCTGTCAGAGGAACATAGGATCATTAGAAAAGGACTCTTGGGATGCAGTGGTAGTGCCCCTACCTCTGAGCCAGAAAGCTCAGGTTCAGGCCTCACCTGCTCCAAAGGTGTGTAATGTCATCTCTCAACAGGTTGTTTGGAATATATATTGGATCATTGAAAAAGATTCTTGTGGTGCAGTGGTAGTGTCCCTACTGCTGGCCCAGGAGACCTGAATGCAGATTCCACCTGCTCCAGAGATGTGCCAGAACACCTCTGAACACGTTGATTAAAGATATCTAGGAGTTCTGGGAAATAGGAGCAGGATTGGCCACTCTGCCTCTGAAGCCTGCTCTAATATTTAATTATATCATGGCTGATCAATTGCCTTATTGCTAATTTCCCTCACCATCCCACATACCTTGATAGCTTTCGTATCCAGAAATCTATTAACCTCTGTCTTGACTATATTCAATGGGTGAGCCTCCACTGCCACAGATTCACAGCTCGTGGGCAGGTTCAGCAAAACAGAAGCACAGCAACTGGTCAGAGTTCGTATGTAACTACGTAAGAGGTTTGTAGACCGTTTCACCCACTCGTCCTGTCCCATCTCAATAATTGATTATTCTACCTTTAACGATTCATCCAGTATGAGATGGTAACTCGAAAAAGATAGGTAAAAGGCAAAAATTATTTTATTTGCATTAGCACCCACGGCCCTAGTTCTCAAGCTCATTTGCTCATGTGTTGAACAGCCCCGGTGACTGACTCCATTGTCTTACTATCAAATTATACAGAACCTACAATACCTCAAGTCAGTCCAAGTGGTCTACCCAGTGTTAATGCTCCATACCTATGGAGAGGGAGGTTTACACCCTTCATTTCTGGCCTGATTATTACCAGGGTTTGTGAGACTATCCCACTACCTCCCTTTGCAATTATCTAGTCCGCATTTAACACAAATCAACAGAAAGGAATCCCAGGTTCTTTTTAGTTTAAATTCCCTACAGTGTGGAAACAGGCCCTTCGGCCCAACAAGTCCACACCTACCCTCCAAAGAGTAACCCACCCAGACCCACTTCCCTCTGACTTAGCACCTGACACTACGGGCAATTTAGCATGGCCAATTCACCTGACCTGCACATCTTTGGACTGTAGGAGGAAACAAGAGCACCCGGAGGAAACCCATACAGACAGAGGGAGAATGTGCAAACTGCACACAGACAGTCACCCAAGGCTGGAATCAAACCCGGGTCCCTGGTGCTGTGAGGCTGCAGTGCTAACCACTGAGCCACCATGCTGCTGTGTGTAATGCCCCTTGGTTAGTATATTGGCTCAAAGAGCCAATGGGTCAACCTTGAATGTTTTAAAAAGTTAATCAAAATAGCACAGCATATGTTTGATTAAAATCTGTTTACAACTGTGTCATCTTGCGAAAAACGAATATGTCTACTTTCTATTCCTATTGCCAATTTTGTACTTTTTAAATTAATTAATTTTTGTTTTAGTGGGACATGAGTGTTGTGGCTGGTCAGCATTTATTGCCTGACCCTAGTTGCCCCTTGAGAAGCCGGTGGTGAGTTGCCTTCTTGAACTGCTGCAGTCCATGTATAATGGTTTGACCCACAATACCATGGGGTAGGGGGGGAAGGTGGAATTCCGGGATTTTGACCCAGCGACAGTGATGGAACAGTGATATATTTCCAAGTTAGGATGGTGGGTAGCTTGGAGGGGAACCTGAAGGTGGTGGGTGGTGTTCCCATGTATCTGCTACTCTTGTTCTTCTAGGTGGAAGTGGTCGTGGGTTTGGAAAGTGCTGTCTGAGGATCTTTGATGATTTCCTGCCATGCATCTTGTCGATAGTACACACTGCTGCTACGGAGTATTGGTGGTGGAGGGAGCGGATGCTTGAGGATGCAGTGCCAATCAAGGGGGCTGCTTTGTCCAGGATGGTGTCAAGCTTCTTGGGTGTTGTTGGAGCTGCATTCAACCAGGCAAGTAGGGAGTATTCCATCACACTCCTGACTTGAGGCATATAGATGGTGGACAGGCTTTGAGAATTCAGGAGGTGAATTACTTGCTGCAGTATTCCTAGCCTCTGACCTTGTGACTTTTGTAGCAACTGTGTTTATGTGGTGAGTTGAGTTAAGCTTCTGATCAAGATGATTCCCAGGATGTGAATAGGGGGGATTCATGATGGTAACGCCATTGAATGGCAATGGTTAGATTGTCTCTTGTTGATGATGATCATTAGATTAGATTAGATTCCCTACAGTGTGGAAACAGGCCCTTCAGCCCAACAAGTCCACAGTGACCCTCCGAAGAGCAGCCCACGCAGACCCATTCCCCTACATTTACCCTTGACTCATGCACCTAACACTATGGGCAATTTAACATGGCCAATTCACCTAACCTGCACATCTTTGGATTGTGGGAGGAAACTGGAGCACCTGGAGGAAACCCACGCAGATACAGGAAGAATGTGCAAGCTCCACACAGACAGTTGCCCGAGGTGGGAATTGAACCTGGATCCCTGTTATTGTGAGGCAGCAGTGCTAACCACTGAGGCACTGTGCCGCCCCAATACTTTGGCCTTTGTGTGGCACAAATGTTACTTGCCTCCCAAGCCTGGATATTGTCCAGATCTTGTTGCACTTGGACACAGACTACTTCAGTCCCTGAGGAGGTGTGAATGATGCTGAATATTGTGCAATCATCGGTGAACAACCCCACTTCTGACCTTATGATGGAGGGAAGGTCATTGATGAAGTAGCTGAAGATGGTTGTGCTGAGGACACTACCCTGAGGAACTCCTGCAGCAATATCCTGGACCTGAGATGACTGACCTCCAACAATCATGACTAGCTTCCTATGTGTCAGGTATAACTCCATCCAATGGAGAGTTTATCATCTAATACCCATTGGTTCCAGTTCCAGGGCTGTCACCTCCCCTGTGGAATTCAGTTCCTTTTGTCCATGTTTGAACCAAGGCTGTAATGAGGTCAGCAGCCAAGTGGCCCTGGTGGAACCCAAACTGGGTGTCACTGAGTAGGTTATTGCTGAGCAGGTGCTGCTTGATAGCACTGTTGATGGCATCTTCATCACTTTACTGATAACTGAGAGCAGATCAATAGGGTGGTAATTGGTCAGGTTAGATTTGTCTTGCTTTTTGTGTACTGGATATACCTGGGCAATTTTCCATGTTTGTCGGGTAGATGCCAGTGTTGTGACTGTACTGGAACAGCTTATCTAGGGGAGTGGCAAGTTCTGGTGCACAAGTCTTCATTACTATTGCCAGAATGTCATCAGGGCCCATAGACTTTGTAGTATGCAGTGTCTCCAACTGTTTCTTGATATCGCGTGGAGTGAATTAAATCAGCTGAAGGCTGGTGTCTGTAATACTGGGGACCACTGGGCGAAGCCAAAGTGGATCAACCATTTGGCATTTTTGGCTGAAGATTGCTGTGAAAGCTTCAGCCTTATCTTTTGCACTGATGTACTGGGTTCTTCCATCACTGAGTCTGGGGCTGTTTGTGAAGCCTCCTCCTCCAATGAGTTGTTTCATTATCCACCATTCATGACTGAATGTAGCTGGGCTGCAGAGCTTAGATCTGATCTGTTGGTTGTGGGATGGCTTAGCTCTGTCCATCACTTGTTGCTAATGCTGTTTGGTGTGCAAGTAGTCCTGTTTGGTGACGTTACCAGGTTGAAATCTCATCTTCAGATCTGCTTGGTGCTGCTCCTGGCATACCCACCCATGCTCTCCATTGAACCAGGGTTGATGCCCTGGCTTGATGGTAATGGTTGCGTGGGGGATATAGTGGGCCAGGAGGTGATAGTTTGTGCTGGGGTGCAATTCTACTGCTGTTGATGGCCCACGGTACCTCATGAAAGCCCACTCTTGAGCTGCTAGATCTGTTTGAAGTTTGTCCCATCTAGCACGGTGATAGTGCCGCACAGCATGACGAAGGGTATTCTCAATGTGAAGGAGGGACTACATCTCCACAAGGACTGTGCGATGGTCACTCTTACTGATACTGTCAGGGACAGATGTATCTGCAGCTGACAGATTGGACAGGATGAGGTCAAGTATGTTTTTCCCTCTTGTTAGTTCCCTCACCATCTGCTGCAAACCCAGTCTAGCAGTTCCGTCCTTTAGGACCCGATCAGCAAGATCAGTAGTACTGCTGTCAAGCCACTCTTGGCAGTGGACATTGAAAGTCCCCAACTAGAGTAGATTTTGTGCTCTTGCCATCCTCAGTGCTTCCTCTAAGTGTTGCTCAACATGGAGGAGTACTGGTTCATCAGGTGAGGGAGGACAGTACATGGTAATCAGCAGGACGTTTCCTTGCCCATGTTTAACCTGATGCCAAGACACTTCATGGGGTCAGAGTCAATGTTGAAGATTCCCAGGGTGACTCCCTGTCAACTCTTTAACACTGTGCATTACACCTCTGCTGGGTCTGTCCTGAGGTTAGGCAGGACATATCCAGGGATGGTGATGGTGGTGTCTGGGACATTGTTGTGGAAGGTATAACTTTGTGTGTGTGACTATGTCAAGTTGTTGCTTGACTAGTCTGTCAGACAGCTCTCCTGTCCTTGGCACTAGCCCCAGATGTTAGTGAGGATGACCTTGCAGGGTCAACAAGGCTGTTTCTGCCGTTGTCTTTTTCAGTGCCTAGGTCAATGCCAGGTGATCTGTCCAGTTTAATTTCTTTGAGACTTTGTAGCAATTGTACAACTGAATGGCTTGCTAGGTCATTTCAGAGGGCTACTGAGCATCAACCACATTGCTGTGGGTCTGGAGTCACATGTAGACCAGGCCAGGTGAGGATGGTAGATTTTCTTCCCTTAAAGACATTAGTGAACCTAATGTTTTTTTTCCCAACAATGGCTTTGTGATCATCCTTAAATCCTTAATTCCAAATTTTATTGAATTCAAATTCCACCAATTGTCATGGCAGGATTTGAACTTTGGTCCCTAGAACATTATCTGGGTCTCTGGATTAAAAGTCTAGCAATAATACCACGAGGCATCACCTTCCTGAGCCATATTTTCTCATTTAATTCATATTGCAAAGTAGATGGTTCCATTTCTTTCACCTGTCTTCAGCTGGTGTAAAAGGTTTATATTCGGTTAAACTGAATAATTGTAACACCAAGAACCCTCAAGAATTGTTAGGAGAAAACAATTCTTCTGACGAAGCAGCCCATCCAAGACTTGAAACCTCTTCCACCACCAGCACACTGTGGCAGCAGTGAGTCCCACCTACAAGAGACATGCTGTAACTCAGCAGGGCTTTTTCAGTGGCACCATCCAGACGGCTACCATCCAGAAGAATAAATGCAGTAGGCACATGTGGCCAGCACCACTTGCAAGTTCCCCTGCAAGCCACAGATCTACCTAACTCAGAGAAAAGGACAAGTGCAAGAATACTAAAATTACAAGCAATCACAACTATTTATACTACAGGAGAAAAGGGGTACTCATTGTTTGGCAAGTTGACTCTAATTGATGAGTCATTGCTCTACAGCAAGCAACGGGAGCCATCCTTTGAGGTGAGTCAAAAAAGGCACAAGGTTCGAACATCTTCCTTTTATTTGCAGAGAACTGGTCCCTGCATCTGAAAGTGTGTCAATTATAGGGAACGTAAACTCTATTTGTGATCTTACATTTTCATTGAGTTAAAATCTCAGAATCCTGTCTGTAATGGCACTATGGATAAAACCTCATCACATGAACCATAGTGGTTCACAAAGGTGGCTTACCATCACCTTCTCATTGGCAATTAAGGATGGGCAATGAATGGCTGGCAATGATGCCCAGAGCCATGAACAAATTCTTCCTTCGTTTCTTCCTTCACCTCTCTAACCCTAAACCTAAACCTCTCTTCCTCTCACTCTTTTTCTCTTTCTTTCTCTCTCATTCTCTCCCTCTATCTCTCACAAACATGCATTGGGATTTCTTTTGTTCTTACATTATTTTAGATGTGATGAGAAATAACAGCATGTTCCTTTGTAAATTCATTGTTGTACTCCAGAATGGAATTGCTTTGGATCTTTAATTGGGGACAAGAATGGAAAATGTAATTGTTTGGAATAGATCGAGCTGCTCCCACTTCTCATCTATCATAGAAGATTTTTGTGCTCCCATTAATTTCAACATTATAGAGCAACGGTTGAAAACCTTCTAAACGAGGGAGGCGTGGTTTTACATCGATCTTTGACTTTCATAGAGCTCTTGGTGTCGTTCGAGGGAGATAGTTAACAAGAGTTAATAAGATGCATCTGGATCGAAACTTTGTGAGACTCTCAAGGACAAAAGTTCCTCAGCAGTCACATCAGCTCCCTGGTATGTCAATAGTGGGTTGGGGGGAGGTGAATCCAGCTGCCTGCCATTTGGTGCCAGAAAGAATATCAGGCATGCTGGAACACGTCATGAAGTTAAGAGATTCAGTGTGTTCCTGCCAACTGGTGTTGCAAAGGCAATTGGGTGATTTTAAACTTTGAAGAGCACCTCATTTCTTTGTGCAATTAATTGCAGAATGATTGACTGCAAGCTATACAAAGACAATCCTTTCTTTTGTATCTGCCAGGGCCCATTTGTCATACTGAGTTGCAACAGACAACACCAACTGCGCCCCACCCCCACCCCCCACCCCCACCCATTGAGATGGGCATCCAGCAGGAACAACGCCAGGGTCTTAAGCAGATTTGCAAGTAATCATCCTTGTCAGAGTGACCAGTTTACTGATGTAACAAGTAGGATGAAAATATGTCCCTCAGTTTTTCGGCGCTTGAGAATAATGTTTTTCTGTGGACTGTCAATGTCATTTCACTTTGTTTGGGCTATGTTGCAATATGATGTACAATGTGGAAATTAAGTTGCTGTTTTCTTGTTTTTAATGGTGACAGCTCCAACAACATAATGCTATAATTCTGGTGCTCCCAGCTGGAAATGGCACTTGCTGAGAGTGGCATATCAGCCTGTAATACTCTCATAGTCTGTGTGTTCCAAGCATTCCAAGAATGAATAGATCGCAGAATCAGCGCGAGAGACCCGGGTTCAAATCCCGCCTCAGGCGACTGACTGTGTGGAGTTTGCACGTTCTCCCTGTGTCTGCATGGGTTTCCTTTGGGTGCTCTGGTTTCCTCCCACAGTCCAAAAATGTGCAGGTTAGGTGAATTGGCCGTGCTAAATTGCCCGTAGTGTTAGGGGCAGGTGTAAATGTAGGGGAATGGGTCTGAGTGGGTTGCGCTTTTGCGGGTCAGTGTGGACTTGTTGGGCCGAAGGGCCTGTTTCCACACTGTAAATAATCTAATCTAAAATAATCATTTCTCTTTAGCAATAGTGACTAGAATTGCCAATAATTGTGATGCCCATGCTACCTAAATATGAAGTGAGGTCATCAGGTTCCAAAGAAGAGTCCTGTCTTATTGTGCTTCTCTCTCCACAGACATTGTCAGACCTGCTGAGAATCTCCAACACTTCCTGTCTTTATTTTACATTAATCATTATTTTGTCTTTATTTTACATTTATCATTATTTTAAATTAATCATTTTCTAGATTCATAACCAAAATTCAAGATGTTTCCAGGTGAAATTCCTCTTGAAATGTCCCAATGACTCAGTACTGAAGAAGGTTCACTGCTCAGTGCAGAACAAAGATGCACTATTAACATAGAAGAGCCAACTTAGTTATTCCAGTGTCCTTAAATGGAACAAAGTTACCTGATGCCCCACTCTTGACTGTTAGAAAGTATGGCAATTGAGTGCGTTCAGGTGCTACAATGATTACTGTAGTCTAAAAATCTGATGAATACAGCCCTTCTCTATTGAGATATTGTAGAATGGATACTATATGAGACCAGGAGTCAATGCCTTCAAAAAATGAAGGAGCAAGTAATATTCTAATAATGTACTTACAGAAATTACTGTCAGAAAATACATGTGGGGAAGTGAATACTAGACAGGAGACTGCTATTGGAAGTCAGATTGTTGATTCATTTGACATATAAGTTATATAGGGCACGAGGGGATAATTACAGTCCAGTACAGTATGTTAGTGGATATTAAAAGTAAGAAACAGAGAAGTCGTGCTGATATTTGGAACATTCAGTTGCTTAATTTAAAAAACAGAAAGTTATTTTTCTTGTCTAATTTTCGAAATGTAAAAGTAGCTCAAGCCAACTAGTTGGCAAGTAACATCTTCCTAATTTCGACATCTTTTAACACCACGAGGAAATACTTTCCTTCTCTCATGGAATGTGGTGTTTTAAAGTTTCCTCATGTACCTTAGGGCTATTTACACCTAGGTGGAAACAATTGTCTGACTCCGTCTGGGCTGTATCTGTTTATGAGTAAAAAAACAGGATGGTGAGCCAAGAACGAGTCACAGCTGCCCAGCTGTTAAAAAAACTTGATAGCTACTGGAGCCATGTGGAAACATTGCTGCGAATACAACAAAAACATATTTATTACTGCAACAATGTTGAAATGTTTCAGTCGATCTAATATTAAGCGTGAATGTTTTTAACCTGGCACTGTTAGATTTATTGGGTTTTGATGTTGGATTTCACGGCTGGTTGGCATATCCCTGACAATGAAGCAGAGTAGAATTGACTCTTAGTGGATTGTATGGTTGTAATGAACTTGGTATCACAGAATCATGCGATACAGCCATTGAACACATTGTGCTGGTAGTTGAATAAATAAAGCTCCTATAGTCTGCTTCCAATGTCACTTGGGTAGTGCACTCTAGACAATTTGAAAACTAGATGGTGCTGAGTGCTCTTTAATGTTGCCATTATGCAAGATGTGGAGGTGCTGGTGTTGGACTGGGGTGGACAAATTTAAAAGTCACACAACACTAGCATATAGTCCAATGGCTTGTTTGGAAGTACAAGCTGTCAGAGTGCTGCTCCAACATCAGGTAGCTACCTAACAAAGGAGCAGCAGTCCAAAAGCTTGCACATCCAAATAAACCTGTTGGTCTATAACCTGGTGTTGTGTGAGTTTTAACATTATGCAAGATGACCATGATCAATAGATCTGATGATCTTCAGCAGTTGATCAGCATGGTGATTACTTACTTGTCTCCACAGATGTGTCCAATCTATGAAGTGTGGCTTGCTGATGGAGATCTGTTCGATTGGTGTCTTCAGAATTGGTGCGCTAGTTTTTAAAACTGAAGGTAAAGCTTCTTCTGCACTCCATCAAACGTTCCCAGGACAGGTACATTACAGGTTTAGATACAGCGTAAAGCTCTCTCAACTCTTTTAAAGTGAAATTAAATGTTCCCTCGATACTGTCCCCAGCAAATGCTCCCAGGACATGGATAGTGTAGACTTAAATACAGAGTAAAGTTCCCTCTAATCTTTTAAACTGAAAGTAAAGCTCTCTGTAGTTTTAAACAGAAAGTCAAAAAATATTTAAACAGCTCCTGCTGGGGAGGATTGGTGCTTTAATATGAGCAAAGTTGTAACTTGTTGCAGCTTATGGGATGGTGTTAGTTTGCTGAAGGATTTGTGATCTGTTGCTGGAAGTTGAAGCAGAATAACCGGCTTTGGAATGATGTATTGAAACCTGGTAGTCACTGAAGTTGGGAGTCCGAACAAAATTGAAGGTGCAATGCCACAACATGGTGATGGAGGCGCCAAAGAGCCTAATAACAACAAGAGGACTTAAAAAGCAAAGACAAACATATGTCAAGAGTAAAGAGAAACAACTTAGAGGTAATATTGCAGACGAAATCATGCAAATGTAGAACTGAAACCTTTTGGTTTTTCCTAGGTTAATGCATAAAGAACAAAATCCTTCCCTGATGTTATAATTTTCAAGCTGCTTTTAGGTAAGACTGAGGTTTTGACATTGACATGCATATATAGTGTCACAGCTTGTTGCTGTTGGATGTCCAGACCTTGGAGAGCTGCTGGAAGACCAATGTTGCTTTGCTAGTTCTTGTGTAGACGTCAATCTCCCCATCACCTTCCACATGTTCAAAAATATTCCAACTGCTATCAATGCTGGCGAGATACAGAAGAGCTGAAAATGTGTTGCTGGAAAAGCGCAGCAGGTCAGGCAGCATCCAAGGAACAGGAGAATCAACGTTTCGGGCATAAGCCGTTCTTCAGGAATGAGGAAAGTGTCCAGCAGGCTAAGATAAAAGGTAGGGAGGAGGGACTTGGGGGAGGGGCGTTGGGAATGCGATAGGTGGAGGGAGGTCAAGGTGAGGGTGATAGGTCGGAGTGGAGTGGGGGCGGAGAGGTCAGGAAGAAGATTGCAGGTTAGGAAGGCGGTGCTGAGTTCGAGGGATTTGACTGAGACAAGGTGGGGAAGGGGAAATGAGGAAACTGGAGAAATCTGAGTTCATCCCTTGTGGTTGGAGGGTTCCCAGGCGGAAGATGAGGCGCTCTTCCGTCGTGTTGCCATGGTCTGGCGATGAAGGAGTCCAAGGACCTGCATGTCCTTGGTGGAGTGGGAGGGGGAGTTGAAGTGTTGAGCCACGTGGTGGTTGGGTTGGTTGGTCCGGGTATCCCAGAGGTGTTCTCTGAAACGTTCCGCAAGTAGTAGGAGATACAGAAGAGTCAAGATTAGATTGGTGCTGATGAAGCACAGCAGGTCAGGCAGCATCCAAGGAGCAGGAAAATCAACGTTTCGGGCAAAAACCCTTCATCCATGATCCTCAGATACTGCCTGACCTGCTGTGCTTTTCCAGCACCACTCTAATCTTGACTCTAATCTCCAGCATCTTTAGTACTCACTTTCGATGAGGTGCAGAAGAGAATAGCAAAGGTGTCACTTGAGTTGAAAGTCTTTCACGAGTGTTGCCTATGTATGATCCTGGCCATTACATGGAGAGGTAGCATTACCAATGAGGAAGTACTGCAGAAGACTGCTAAGAGGCACCTGCAGAACATTGTTTCAAAGAGATTACTGAGAACATGTCTTTTGCCTCCTGAATGGATACCTTACTAGATACCTTACTAATATTGAAGTGCCAGGCAGAAGACGATCATAGTTGACCAAAGAAGACCTGGTGAAGGCAATTTAAAGAAAATTGTCGAGAGAGGGACACCACCTGGTCTGGAGCAATGGATCTGGGGTGGTGGCAGAGTTTTGCTGCCTGCATGAGATCAGAGGAAGTCAGTCTAACTAAGGAAATCTAAGATTATTCAACTTTTCCACCCAGATATTCATTCAACATAATGTTCACTTTATGGGAAAATTTACTTTCAGACATCAATCCATTATTTGACGTTGACTAACTTGCTTTTCACTCTTGCAATCTATCTTTCTTGGACATGGTGGCGTAGTTTGATTCAAAGGATCATTCCAGATTTTACCTTTGTATTAATTCCTTGTATAAATATCTCTAAAAAGTCTCTATTTGTTTGTCTCAATCACCCAAGTTTCACCAGTATTTCTGACAACGGAATCCTTTGTGATTTGAGATCAAACGCAAGGCTCTTCGCTTGGTGCAAAATATGAATACTTTCTTTGAATTTCAGTGATTAAACCTGAACTCAGGGTATAATCTGATAAAGAGCATCCAAGGAACAGGAGAATCGACGTTTCGGGCATCAGCCCTTCTTCAGGAATGAAGAATTCTCCTGTTCCTTGGATGCTGCCTGACCTGCTGCGCTTTTCCAGCAACACATTTTCAGCTCTGATCTCCAGCATCTGCAGTCCTCACTTTCTCCTCTATAATCTGATAAAGGTAACATATTGATATCCCCAACTGTAGTCAATAGCTTGGTATTCTGTTAGATTTACTGATTACTGCTACACAGAGGCAGAACTTGCTAAGCAATGAATGTAATAATATCATAAAATATTTTTTCATATCATCCTTAACTCAATGCTGCTCATGCAATACATTGGGAGTTTGATTAGATTAGATTGCCTATAGTATGGAAGCAGGCCCTTCGGCTCAACAAGTCCACACCGGCCCTCCGAAGAGCAACCCACCCACACCCACTCCCCCACCCTGTATTTGCCCTTAACTAATGCACCTAACACGATGGGCAATTTAGCATGGCCAATTCACCTAATCTGCACATCTTTGGACTGTGGGAGGAAACCGGAGCACCTGGAAGAAACCCACACAGGCACGGGGAGAATGTGCAAACTCCACACAGACAGTTGCCCGAGATGGGAATTGAATCCGGGTCCCTGGCACTGTGAGGCAGCACTGAGCCACCATGCTGTCCCAAAGAGATCAGAAGTAGATTGTTTTTTATGGTTGCACTGACAAAGGACTGAATATTACCTTTTTGATGGACAAATCCAAGTTGTGTCAACCCTTTTGTCACCACAAGGCCAAGGAAGATTTCTTGCCGCATCTTATTAAATTGGCAACATTAATTAGCTATCACATCTCCAAAGCAACTCTCACAACTCATTTCTGCCTCTTCTTACCACGTGCCATTCCCAAATCAGTGGATATCTGTCAAAAGACTGTCATCCCTTACTGTGCACCCGGACTGGTATCCCTTACTGTACACCCGGACTGCTATCCCTTCCTGTGCATCGATGCTGCCCTGCTCAATCTACGATGACTCTGAACATGTCAGAGAAGGGGGAGATGTTGTTGTCATCCTCTGATGGGGAATCAGTGAAGAGGGTGGTCCAGAGTAGAGGTGTTGTCTTCCCAGAGACCGACGGACTAGGCCACGCCACCAGATGTTACTGGCCTGGAGTCAGCACCCAGGTCAGTGTCATCTTCAGGCTGCAGAAGAACTGCCAGCATTGCCAAAAGCATTATTCAATTGCTTTGAACCACCCTCCCCTCAGCTCCCCACACTATGATCCTTGCATGCCCTCCATGCTGCCTCCTCAACCCTTCAGTAGAACCCACCATCTATCCCCCAACTGCACCAGCACCAACAGCTCGACTGCCAGCTGGAATCCCACTCATTCCCCGCGCTCTCTCATTACAGGAGGAGATGGTTCAAAACAAGACACAGTGACAGGAAGAGAGAGAGAGAGAGAGACAGAGAGAAAGAGGTCCTTCAGATGGAGGGCTGCCTGACCTCATAATCATAGAGTCATGGAGATGTACAGCATGGAAACAGACCCTTCAGTCTAACCCGTCCATGCCAACCAGATATCCCAACTCAATCTCGTCCCACCTGCCAGCACCCGGCCAATATCGCTCCAAACCTTTCCTATTCATATAACCATCCAAGTGCCTTTTAAATGTTGCAATTGTACCAGCCTCCACCACTTCCTCTGGCAGCTCATTCCATACACGTACCATCGTCTGTGAGGTTGTCCCTTAGGTCTCTTTTATATCTTTTACTTCTCGCCCTAAACCTATGCCCTCTAGTTCTGGACTCCCTGACCCAGGGAAAAGACTTCACCTATTTATCCTATCCATGCTCTTCATAATTTTGTAAACCTCTATCAGGTCACCCATCAACCTCTGATGCTCCAGGGAAAACAGCCCCAGATTATTCAGTCTCTCCCTGTAGCTCAAATCCTCCAACCCTGGCAACATCCTTGTAAATCTTTTCTGAAACCTTTCAAGTTTCACAACATCTTTCTGATAGGAAGGAGACCAGAATTGCATGCAATATTCCCACAGTGGCCTAACAAATATCATCTATAGCGGCAACATGACCTCCCAACTCCTGTACTCAATACTCTCACCAATAAAGGAAAGCATACTTCGCTATCCTATCTACCTGCGACTCCACTTTCAAGGAGCTATGAACCTGCACTCCAAGGTCTCTTTGTTCAACAACACTCCCTAGGACCTCACCATTAAGTGTATAAGTCCTGCTAAGATTTGCTTTCCCAAAATGCAGCACCTCGCATTTATCTGAATTAAACTCCATCTGCCACTTCTCAGTCCATTGGCCCATCTGGTCCGGATCCTGTTGTAATCTGAGGTAACCCTCTTTGCTGTCCACAAGACCTCCAATTTTGGGTGTCACCTGCAAACTTACTAACTGTACCTCTTATGCTCACATCCAAATCATTTATGTAAATGACGAAAAGTATTGGACCCAGCACCGATCCTTGTGGCACTCCACTGGTCATAGGCCTCCAGTCTGAAAAACAACCCTCCACCACCACCACCCTTTGTCTTCTACCTTTGAGCCAGTTCTGTATCCAAATGGCTAGTTCTCCCTGTATTCCGTGAAATCTAACCTTATAATCAATCTCCCATGGGGAACCTTGTCGAATGCCTTACTGAAGTCCACATAGATCACATCTACTGCTCTGCCCTCATCAATCCTCTTTGTCACTTCTTCAAAAAACTCAATCAAGTTTGAGAGACATGATTTCCCACGTACAAAGCCATGTTGACTATCCCTAATCAGTCCTTGCCTTTCCAAATACATGCACATCCTGTCCCTCAGGATTGCCTCCAACAACTTGCCCAGCACCAATGTCAGACTCACTGGTCTTGTCTTTACCGCCCTTCTTAAATAGTACCAACACATTTGCCAACCTCCAGCCTTCCGGCACCTCACCTGTGACTATTGATGATAGAAATATCTCAGCAAGAGGTCCAGCAATCACCTCTCTAGCTTCCCACAGCATTCTAGGGTACACCTGATCAGGTCCTGGGGATTTATCTATCTTTATGCATTTCAGGACATTCAGCACTTCCTCCTCTATAATATGGACATTTTGCAAGGTGTCACTATCTATTTCCCTACATTCTATATCTTTCATATCCTTTTCCAGAGTACATACTGATGCAAAATCCTCATCTAGTATCTCCACCATTTTCTGCAGCTCCACAGAAAGGCCACCTTTGCTGATCTTTGAGGGGCCTTATTCTCTCCCTAGTTATCCTTTTGTCCTTAATATATTTGTAAAAACCCTTTGGATTCTCCTTAATTCTATTTGCCAAAGCTATCTCATGTCCCCTTTTTGCCCTCCTGATTTCCCTCTTAAGTATACTCCTACTGCCTTTATACTCTTCTAAGGATTCACTCAATCTATCCTGTCTATACCTGACATATGTTTCCTTCTTTTTCTTAACCAAACCCTCAATTTATTTAGTCATCCAGCATTCCCTATACCTACCAGCCTTCCCTTTCACCCCAACAGGAATATACTTTCTCTGGATTCTTGTTATCTCAATCCTGAAGGCTTCCCATTTTTCAGCCGTTCCTTTACCTGCGAACATCTGCCCCCAATCAACTTTTGAAAGTTCTTGCCTAATACCGTCAAAATTGGCCTTTCTCCAATTTAGAACTTCAACGCTTGGATCTGATCTATCCTTTTCCATCACTATTTTAAATCTAATGGAATTATGGTTGCTGGCCCCAAAGTGCTCCCCCACTGATACCTCAGTCACATGCCCTGCCTTATTTCCCAAGAGTAGGTCAAGCTTTGCATCCTCTCTAGTAGGTACATCCACATACTGAATCAGAACATTTTCTTGTACACACTTAACAAATTCCTCTCCATCTAAACCCTTAACACAATGACAGTCCCAGTTTATGTTTGGAAAGTTAAAATCCTACCCTGTGTCAGGAGAAAATCCTGGCCCTATCAGGAGACCACTCTTATGGGGAGTCCAAGACATCCGTGTCTCACCAACCGAGTTAGTGCCACTCCTCCCCCCACTGCAGCTCTGACAGTAACCTCGCTGTCAGTCTCAATCACTGCTATCCCCTGGCTGTGATGCCTTCTCTCCCCTCAGTCTTGTAGGTTCGACCAGCTTCTCCCCAAGCTCTACAGAGAAATACCCGACTGTCCCACAGGTGCCCTCCTGGATCTCTGAGGAGGAGAGCACTGAGCTCTCAAAGGAAACATTGTCAAAGCTGTCTCCTGCACCCCACCACCTCCCAACCCCCGCCAGATCAGATACTGATACCTCAGGGGAAAGGCACGAACTGGTGAGCATCTCACAGCCACAGCCCACTACTGGCTGAGGAAGAAATGTCCCAGGTCGCTAGCACTCAAAGGGACTGCTGGAGACCAGGAACACACTACGACACAGGCAGGAGAGGGGCCTGTGGTGTGAGTAATCAGGGACTTCAATCACCCCAGAGAGAGACAGGAGCAGCAGCAGGGATGGGAGAGGAATAGCCCTCTATTGTCCATTGAGTCATGTGACTGTCTGTCTGCCTCCATGGGGCAGGTTGCCATGGAGAACCAGGCCCAGGCCCCTCAGGGACTGCTGGAAAGGTACACACACACCTGCACTCCATTGCCCTGGCCATTGCTCCCCAGGACTGAAAACATGGCAACCATGGGAAGGGAACCTTGAACCTGTCCAGGTGCCCCCTCCTCACCCAGAGGCAGGGCACTGCCAGGAGACACACATCTGGAAGTGGAACCACTCACAGACCCTAGTTTGCACTCAGGACTCTGCAGAGGGAGCCAGACCCTTCAGCCCGGTCCTGCCTTACCCCCTTTGAAAGTTGAAGCTGAAGAGAGGAAACTTGCTGATGGCAAACAGCTCTTCAGCATGTCTGGCTCATTCTAAACACAAACATACCTTCCCCACCCCCCGGGATGTCCCAGCAAACCTCCAGGGCCAATTGGATGTACATCTGAACAGACTCTGTGGAAGCAGGGAGTGACTGAGAGATAGATGGAAGGAGAGAGGGAAGGAAATTTAATGAGGGCTGTTTGATGCCAGGGGTGAAAAAGGCTTGTATGTCACTCTTGGTCTGGATATGCACTTGTGAGCTGTTCTATCTCCTTCAGTTTCTTTGGCTGTGATCTTACAGATTTGCTTTAATTTTTTCTGCATTGTCTGTAATAGTGCATAACATAGACTCCTTTTTCCTATTGCACGAACAATATCATGTTCTTTCATTACATTTAAAACACTTTATAACATCTCGCTTCTCTTCAAGTATTATAGAGTCATAGAGATGTACAGCACAGAAACAGACCCTTCAGTCCAACTTGTCCATGCCAACCAGATATCCTAAACTAATCTGGTCCCATTTGCTAGCACTTGGCCCATATCGTTCTAAACCCTTCCTATTCATATACCCATCCAGATGCCTTTTAAATGTTGTAATTGTACCAGCCTGCACCACTCTGGCAGCTCATTCCATATACACACCACCCTCTGCTTGAAAAAGTTGCCCCTAGGTCCCTTTTAAATTTTTCCCCTCTCACCCTAAACCTATGCCCTCCAGTTCTGAACTCCCGCACCCTTTGGAAAAAACCTTGTCTATTTCTCCTATCCATGTCCCTCATGATTTTACAAGCCTCTAGAAGCTCACCCCTCAGCCAACAACATCCTAGCCTATTCAGCCTCTCCCTATAGCTCAAAACCTCCAGCCCTGGCAGCATCCTTATAAATCTTTTCTGAACCCTTTCACGTTTCACAACATCCTTCCTATAGGAACGAGACCAGAATTGCACGCAATATTCCAACAGTGGCCTAACCAATGTCCTGTACAGCCACAACATGACCTCCCAAATCCTGTACTCAATGCTGTGACCAATAAAGGAAAGCATACCAAACGCCTTCTTCACTATCCTATCTACCTGCGACTCCACTTTCAAGGAGCTATGAATCTGCGCTCCAAGGTCTCTTTGTGCAATAACCCTCCCCAGGACCTTACCGTTCAGTGTATAAGTCCTGTCCTGATTTGTCTTTCCCAGAATGCAACTCTTCTTTTACATTCACCATCTGTAATTTTATCACCAGGACATGCTTCTTGTAAACATTATTCTTCCCCATATTTGTGGGTAACACAGCAAAATTGCAAAAAAATGAACAAAAATTAGGGAAAACCTCTCAAAAAACAATTCACAATAAAGCACGTGAGTCAACTGAACATGTGATGATGACACAGAGACTCTGTGATGTATACGTTGTATTCCTCCATGCACTGCATCAGTTAAACTGTTGGGGATGGAGCCAACACATGTATGCAAACGTTTGTGCTTTACAAACAGCATCCTCCTGTTCATCAATCGCGTTACAGCCAATTTATGTTGATGAAACAAGTGTAATAGCAGAACGGACTGTAAATATTCCTGATGTTAACTTTCATGTGTTTGTGAGTCTCTCAGTGTCAGACCGAAATACATCTTCACACCATCCAGGCCATAGGTAAGGCTCCAGGGATGGGGGTCTGTGCTGAGAGCCTGTTACTATGAATGGAAACAGGGGGAGCAATGTGTCAGCATAGTATTGGGTCACGGAGACACGGCTGTCCCTTCTTATACAACATCCCGAATGTGTGGCTCCCTCTGCGCTCAGACGTGTAGCTGTCAATGTGTTGTCCAGCACTGGCTGTGTCAGGGAGGTGCAGTGTACACAGAGAGGGTCCGCGCTGTAGGACAGTCAGGGAGGGGGCAGCCGTGTACTGTACATTGCACGTGGCTCAGACCAACCTCCTTTCCTTTTAAAAGGAAAGTGTGCTGCAGCCCCCTCGCTCACTTACCCCTGAGTGTGGTCACAGCCAGTGTCTTCCTCATTGCACACATTCGTTTGGCATCACCATGGGAGGCGAGAGTGAGCACTCCTTCTGACAGAAGCTTCCACCCTCGGCCTGAATGTACCACTGAGCCCGCACCCACTCCCCACCAACATCCACATCCCCTTCCGAACAGATCATTCCATTAACTCCACAGGTATCACCTCCCCAACTCCATAACTAACCTGTCCACAGGAGCACAGACCTCCCCCCTTCCCAAAACCAGGCTGCTCCTGGCCATGAACAACGCCCTATCCTACATTACACCTTTCCCATACTTGATCATATTCCCCATATTCCTTGTTGACTTTTCCCAACATGGTTGATAAGAGGGGGGAGCTGGATATTAATGAGACAGGTTTGGTGTTAACAAAGAGCTTAACAAGCGTCAAATGGCATCTCACCGCTGCCTAATGAGAATCTCAACAGGTGACTTGAGAATTAAAAATGGAGTGAGATGAACTTGACATTGAAATGGGTTGCACTGGATTTCATGTCTAATTCTGCCATAAATCTCACCGCAGTCCACATTAATCAGGCACTGAAAATATTCCGTTCCCACAAACCAATTTGTCAAATAGAATAATTAAATTTGCTGAATAAAGTAAACAATTATATGGAATGCAAAATGTACATAAATATCCAGAGTACAGATCAAAACCTTGGACCAGCTATGGACATATCAAACTTTTAATTATAATATTTATTTTAAAAAGAGTACTGATACAGCCAAAAAATTGATGATAGGCATAAATTCGATGACAGACGAGGGTGAAGTCCTGTGTGAATTCATGGAAAGTTGAATCTCTACGGAGTTAGAGAAACTTCAAACAGAAAGCCTAAAAGGAAGAGATAACACAAGCCTAGCTACCCAATCCTATTCTTTGCTGGCTGCCATGATCTAAAAGCTTAATTCTTCCAGCTATATACAATAACAGCAGGGTTTAAAAGCATGCTTCAGCCCTGGCCTTTTTTGTGTAATAGTGGCCCGATGTCCTCATGTACAAATGAGTATACTGTAAAGGTCACAGCTTTGAGAACAGCCACAAAACACCCTTGCAATGCAGGTAAAGAAAGGAAAAATATTATTCACCATACTATCAGAGAGTCGTAAAAGGAATGACATCAAAAGAATTTCAATAAGCCAACAAACCCAAGAATCTCAAACCCTATTTTTCAACTCGCAGTGTCAATGATACCAGTAACATCTGTTATGACAGCCACATCACTCCACTACCTGCTTTTCACAACGTGGTAACTGATCCATATTTACTTTTCATTTTTCTCTGTTTTGGACTTACTTCTTGTTTCTAATGTGTGTGTACGTAGTTGTGCTTTTATTTCTTTTTGCATTTAGTAATTAACTCAAGAAAGCCTAGTTGAATTGGCTTAATAAATTCATTTGATCTGGGAGAAAGGTATCCACAAGGGAATTGATCCTTTTCTTGAAATTAACTTTATTTTGACCAGGTGAAGGAGTGGGTGAATAAAGAAGGGGAACCACTCTACCCTCCTCACTTGGGACTTTACTGATCTGGGGGCTTCCCATCTGGAACCAGAGTGAATTGGGAAACTTTGCCTGGAGCCTGATCATAAAATGTATGAAAGCTGAAATGTGTTAAATTATGTACAATGTAGTTCAAATCTTAGTATAGCTAGAGTGTAGGAGAAAGCCATTTGGCTCATCATACCCTGTGTCAGTTCTCTGTTAATGTTTGAGTGATTTTTGGATTGTCAATTTGTCCCTTTGCACTAGTATTGAATATGAACACTTTCAAACTCAAACTCAGAATAACTCTATCCCAAACAGTAAGTTAATGTTAACCCAAACCTTAAATCTGAGCTGAAAATTCTAACTTTTGCCAAAATTCTCTCCAGTGCTGGGCCATTTTCTTTGTTTATATTGGTTCACCATGAAATTTTGTTGTTGAATCTAATCCAGGTCGTAAGCTTCACTTGGCTGGCCTAGCTTTCCTGTCTCTTGAACTGCGAGGTGTTAAGTGATTGTCTGTGCAGTGTGAAAGGAAATAGAGAGTTGACACTGTCAAAACAGAGTTTCATTCCTCCAGACTCATGTTGCTGAATGAAGTCCTCATAAATGACCACATATAGGTGGAAAAAATATATACACACAAAGAAATGTTTAAAAATCAATGGATTTTAATCGCATTGCCAACTCAGACTGCAAATTGGAATACTTTGTGAACTGTGGTATGTTTGTGTAATGATCTTGAAGCAATGTGTTCATCTTTATAATGCAGATCCCCTGAAGGTAAAGTTAGTAAGTGCTGTATCGGGTGGTGCAGGCAGGACTTTTACTTCAGATGGTATTTGAATAGAAACTGCATTGATTTACCTCCACAGGCAGCACTTATTTATTAATTTATTTTAGTGATATCCACTTTATTGTTTGGAGATAGATTCCCAGTGAAGCTCGGATGTACTTAGTGTGATGCTGTGATGATTAGAAGCTGGAATCTTGGTTCTTTCCATTTGATAGTGGCGTTTTCAACCTTTTTCCCACTCACTTCCTCAGAACTATTGAAGTGTCTCTTATTGGGGTTCGGTAAACTAAAAAATGTCCTTCCTTTTCTTTGGTTCATTTGCGTTTTAGGTACTTAAGAAAGAACTAGTCTCTACACATATCTTTCATTGGATTCAACTCAGATATAATGCTGGAAAAGGCACTGCCCTCCATTTTGGACCAACAGTTTTGTTAAATGAGATCACTTAGCAGCAAGGAACTGCCAGCTTCTGTCAAAGAAATGTTGACAATAGTGGAGATCGTCAAGAGTCTTGGAAAGGAAGAAGCCCATATCCTCGACCTGACATGAAATGCAATGCTAATCACAATCTACCATACTAGCAAGTCTGCAAGAATTATCAATGCAACTATTGGTATTGCTCTGCTATTGGGGTATTGGGTTACGGATGGTTTGGGTATGGGGAACAAGTACATTATGATTTCTAAGTGCAAAAACATATTTACCTGAATTATGCTTATTAAAGAGAGCACTGCTGTAAGACAAAGAACCTGCCAACTTTGTTGGGCACAGTGTTGTGATTATTAAAGTAGAGCCATAGAATCCCTACAGAGAGGGCAGAGAGAGGCTGTTTGGCCAATCGAGTCTGCACCGACCCTCTGAAGACCATCCCACTCAGACCCACCCCATCCCTACAATCCCCATGGCTAATCCACCTAGCCTGCATATGCTGGACACTATGGGGCAATTTAGCATAGCCAATCCACATAACCTTCGCATCTCTGGACTGTGGGGAGGAAACTGGAGGACCCAGTGGAAACACACCCAGACACGTGCAATATCCACCAGTCACCTGAGGCTGGAATTGAACCTGGGTTCCCAGTCCTGTGAGGCAGCAGTGCTAACCACTGAGCCACTGTACCGCCCAAATAGCCTTTTGACCGATTTGTTATGAAATGAAATTTCCCTCTTGGCAGCATCAAGGTCACTCAGCTGCTGTCGTTGTAGCATTTTGCGGTGGGATGCCACAATTGGCCAGTTGTGAGCTTTTAGTTGAATTCAAGTCTGAGTTTGACTTGTGCAGCTGCCCACCAACCCTCTCCCAGTCTTTGCTGGTTCTGGGGCAACCCAGCCTCTGCCCCTCAGCTTCAGTAGGCTTAGGATATACAAATGGATAAGGTGGAGGAATGGGCTCAAACACAGTAGATGGAATTTAACTTCAACGAGGTAAAAAAATTGACTGCAGATGCTGGAAACCAGATTCTGGATTAGTGATGTTGGAAGAGCACAGCAGTTCAGGCAGCATCCAAGTAGCTTCGAAATCGACGTTTCAGGCAAAAGCCCTTCATCAGGAATAAAAGCTTTTATTCCTGATGAAGGGCTTTTGCCTGAAACGTCGATTTCGAAGCTACTTGGATGCTGCCTGAACTGCTGTGCTCTTCCAGCACCACTAATCCAGAATCTGGAATTTAACATCAATAAGGGTGAGGTGACCCCTTTAAGTTTAAAAGCAAGGTAACTGTAGTAATTATAGCCTGAAATACTTGACAAGAGCGAAAAGGTTTGGAGTGGGTGCCGTGAAACATTAAAGGAAAGACCTGAGGTTGATAAGACTGTGAGAAAGCTAATAGGATTATAGGTTTTAGCTCAAGCGGTGAGAATATAAAACCAAGAGGTAATTTTGATCCTGGCTCTTTAAAACATTAATAAGACTTCAGTTGGAAAGCTGCATTCTGTACTGGATGACCACAGTCTTAGAAAGATACTTAAGGTTTAAAGAGGGAATGCCTTGGATAGCCAATATCGGAATACACATATAAGTGGAATTCTTGGAATTATTTTCTTGAACCTTTGCTCAGTGCTTATCTCCATCTTACAAAGATCCAAATAGAAGCTACAAGTCACCTAAAGTGATTGAATGGCAGTGATGATGGGCTTTATATTATTGTGAGTTTCTGAGAAACAATTCGCCCATGTCATTATTATATAGAGGATAATAATTGCCAGTGTGATAGGTTCAGTGGTCACGTAGCTGTGGAATTTAGCTAAGAGTTAAGTGAGCCCTGAACCTGTTTGATGTTCTTGGAATAAATTAGAAGCCCACGCAGGTTTTGTCTTGTGCCTAGAGACTTTAAGATGGCTGACCAGGTGCCAGTTTGTCTGGACCGCCACAAATCCTCTTTGTTGTCCACGAGCAGGCTAGTTGATCTGCTAAACAAACTCAGAAGACCATGTTAGAGAGGTGCGAACCACAACCTTTATGTACACAATTCAACTTTGGAACAGACATGGCTGGAGATGAACACTGTGAGACAGTTCTGTGCTTCTTTTATATGTCTGCGTTTGCCAACTCTGGGACAAATCAAAGAGAAAACAACTGAATGTAAATCCCTGGGCAGTGGCTGGGAAACTAGTGTAAAAGACTTGAAAGAGGGCCAGAATGCTCTGCCACTATATCATCCCAGATTTGGGCATGATAACATGAGAATACTGAATGAATGGGACACCAAGGTTGAGAACTGCACCCCCAACATCATGATCTTTGTTTTGGTCTCCCTACCCAACCCAAACAGGAAGGCTGATAGCCACTATTTTCTTCACAATGGGAATAAACAAAGCAGAGTCGATGTGGGAAGTGGGGTGTGAGGCAGAGCTAAGAGGAGGCTGATGGATGTGGGACCAGGCTGCTCCTGTTTCCCTGCCACTAATCCTGTTGACCGCATTAAGTAGCAGGAGAAAGCCGGGAGGAAGTGATATCCACTTGGGAGAGAGAAGACCCATTAATGTACACTGTACTTCTCCCTCATGGTCCAAGCTAGTCATGATTTGGAGATGCCGGTGTTGGACTGGGGTGTACAAAGTTAAAAATCACGCAACACCAGGTTATAGTCCAACAGGTTTATTTGGAAGCACTAGCTTTCAGAGGGCCGCTCCTTCATCAGGTAAGACACAGAATTCTGTGTCTTACAACCTTATTTTCCACATCCACCTGATGAAGGAGCAGCAAGCTGAAAGCTAGTGCTTCCAAATAAACCTGTTGGACTATAACCTGGTGTTGTGTAATTTTTAACTTAGTCCAAGCTAGGACATTCTTAGGACTCACATCATCCTGCACTGGAGTGAGGGATGGGTTTTTTTGGTGCAGGAAGCCAAAGAGCTGACTTTCCTCTTCAGGCCACTCAGTGTATCCTGCAACACAATAAAAAGGTGGGCAGTGATCGATTATGCCTGACTACAATGCCATTGTAGTCAGCTGGCTGCACTTTGCTTATATTATTCTAACCTCACAGCTCAGGTGTACACTTAAAATAGAGGCCAAATAAATCGAGTGCTAGTTTACATGTTAAAGGTTCTTGATAAATGCAAGTTGGATGTAGTATATCTTAATGCACTATTTCAGCGTTACAACAAAATATATGCTATACATAACAATGCTTCATTGGGCTATAAATCACCTACATTTATTATACAATTACATGTTGATTCACTGATTATCTTTCTGCAATATAAATAAATCATAAACATAAAAATAGAAATAATTGATATTCATTGACAAAACAAAATTTAACCACACCCTATCTTCTCAGCAAAGAGAAAGGATATTTTTAGAAATCTTTAAGCTTCGCTTAAACATATTGCCACGCGCCTCCTTCCAACATGAGGTCAGAAGTGGAGATGTTTGCTGATGATTGCACCAGGTTCAGCTCCATTTGCACTCCTCTGATATGGAAGCAATCCATGTCAAATTCAACAAGACCTGGACATTATCCAGGTTTGGGCTGACAAATGGCAATTGACACACAAAAATGCCAGGCAATGACCATCTCTAACAAGAGGAATCTAAACTCCACACTTTAACTTTCGATGATATTAACCACACTGAATCCATGACTGTCGACACCCGGGTGTTATTATTGACCAGAAACTGAACTGGATCTGCCATGGAAATAATGTGGCTACAGCAGATCAGAGGCTAAGAATCCTACAGTGAGTAACACTTTGCCATAACAGCCCTAGTTCCTCAGGGTAGTGTCCTAAGTCAACCATCTTCAGCTGTTTCTTCAATGACCTTCACTCCATTGTAAGGTCAGAGGTTGGGATGTTCGCCGATGATTGCTCAATTTCCTCAGATATTGAAGCAATCTGTGTCCAAATGCAAATGGACCTTAACAATATGGCACGTGTCTGAGAAGGGGCACATAACATTTGCGCCACACAAGTGCCTGGTAATAATTGCTTCCAACAAGAGATGATCTGACTTTCACCTCTTGACATGCGATGGCATTGACATTGCTGATTTCCCCTCACTATCAACATCCTGGAGGTTAATAATAACCAAAAACTGAATAGGACCAGCTATGTAAGACCTGTGGCTATAAGAGCAGGTCAGAGGCAGGGAATTCTACAGCAAGTAACTCACCTCCTGACTCCCAAAGCCTGACCACTGTCTACAAGGCACAAGTCAGGAGTGTGATGCAATACTCCCAACTTACCTGGATGGGTGCAGCTCCAACAATGAGTGACAACTTCCAGGACAAAGCAGCACACTTGTTTGGCAATGCATCCACAAACATTCATTCCCCTCACTACCAATACGTAGTAGCAGCAAGATGCACTATAGAAATTCACGAAAGCTCCTTAGACACCATCTTCCAAACCCATAACCATTTCCATCTAGAATGACGAGGGCAGGACATATTTGGGAACACGACTAGCTGGGTTCAACTCATCTTTCTGACTCGGAAATATATTGCTGTTTCTTCAATGTCGCTGAGTGAATACCCTCGAACTCCCTCCCGAAAACCACTGTGGGTCTAGCTACACCAAATGGTTTGCTGCAGTTCAAGAAGGCAGCCCACCACATCTTCTCAAAAGCAATAAGGAGTGAGCAATAAATGCTGACCCAGTGAGTGATGCCCATTTCCTGTGAACACAGAACGTGGAACAATATGGCCCAGGAACGGGGCCTTCAGCTCACAATGTGTGGAACATGATGCCAAGTTAAACTAATCCCTTCTGCCTGCCCTTGGTCCATATCCCTCCATCCCTTGAATATTCATGTGTTTACCTAGAAGTCTCTTCAACGCCCCTATCTTATCTGCCTCCAACACAACCCTGGCTGCACGTTCCAGACGCCTACCACTCTCTGTGTGAAAACCCTGCCCCTCACATCTCATTTGAACATTCCCCCTCCTACCTTAATGCATGCCCTATAGTGTTAGACATTTCAACTCTGGGAAAAATGTTCTGACCATCAAGCCTATGTAGGCATCTCATAATTTTATAGACTACTCTTCCCTCAGCCTCCGCAGCTCCAGAGAAAACCACTCAAGTTTTTCTAGCCTCTCCTTAAAGCCCCTCTAATCCAGGCAGCATTTTGGTAAACCTCTTTGGTACCCTGTCTCAAACCTCCTTCGTGACGATCAGAATACTTTAAATGCAGCCTAGCCAAAGTCTTATAAAGCTGCAACATGTAGTGGACAGCGAAGAGGGTTACCTCAGATTACAACAGGATCTGGACCAGATGGGCCAATGGACTGAGAAGTGGCAGATGGAGTTTAATTCAGATAAATGCGAGGTGCTGCATTTTGGGAAAGCAAATCTTAGCAGGACTAATACACTTAATGGTAAGGTCCTAGGGAGTGTTGTTGAACAAAGAGACCTTGGAGTGCAGGTTCATAGCTCCTTGAAAGTGGAGTCGCAGGTCAATAGGATAGTGAAGAAGGCGTTTGGTATGCTTTCCTTTATTGGTCAGAGTATTGAGTACAGGAGTTGGGAGGTCATGTTGCGACTGTACAGGACATTGGTTAGGCCACTGTAGGAACATTGCGTGCAATTCTGGTCTCGTTCCTATGGGAAGGATGTTGTGAAACTTGAAAGGGTTCAGAAAAGATTTACAAGGATGTTGCCAGGGTTGGAGGATCTGAGCTACGGAGAGAGGCTGAACAGGCTGGGGCTGTTTTCCCTGGAGCATTGGAGGCTGAGGGGTGACCTAATAGAGGTTTACAAAATTATGAGGGGCATGGATAGGATAAATAGGCAAAGTCTGTTCCCTAGGGTCGGGGAGTCCAGAACTAGAGGGCATAGGTTTAGGGTGAGAGGGGAAAGATATAAAAGAGACCTAAGGGGCAACTTTTTCACGCAGAGGGTGGTAGGTGTATGGAATGAGCTGCCAGAGGAAATGGTGGAGGTTGGTACAATTGCAACATTTAAGAGGCATTTGGATGGGTATATGAGTAGGAAGGGTTTGGAGGGATATGGGCCGGGTGCTGGCAGGTGGGACTAGATTGGGTTGGGATATCTGGTTGGCATGGACGAGTTGGACCGAAGGGTCTGTTTCCACGCTGTACATCTCTATGACTCTATGACTCTATGACATCCTGACTCTTGTACTCAATTACCCGACCAATAAAGGCAAGTATACCATGCACCTTCTTTACCACCCTATCTACTTGTGTGGCCACTTTCAGGGATCCATGGACTTGAACCCCAAGATCCCTCGTGCATTAATGCTGTTCAGAATCCTGCCATTAACTGTATATTTTTCCTTAACATTTGATATCCCAAAGTGCAGCAACTCACACTTACCCAGATTAAAATCCATCTGCCGCTTCTCCACCCGTGACTGTAACTGATCTATATTCCATTGTATCCTTCTACACTATCTACAACTCTACCAATCTTTCTTTCATCTACAAACTTACTAACCCACCCATCTACATTTTCACCCAAGCCCTTTATATATATCACAAACAGCAGAGGGCCCAGTATAGATGCCTGTGGGACACCACTATTCACGGACCTCCAGCCTAAAAATCACCCTTCTAAAATTATCCTCTTGCCTTCTATGGGCAAGCCAATTCTGAATCCAATTGTCCCAGTCACTGTGGATCCCATGCATATTAGTCTTCTGGATGACCCCACCATGTCGGCTTTACTAAAATCCATGTACACAACATCCACTGGTCTACCCTCATCGAACACCACCATCACCAACACCACCACCGTCACCGCCACCAACATCACCACCACAACCACCACCATCAGCAGCACTATGACCACCACTGCCACCACCACCACCATCAACTCCACCATCATCACAACCACCATTGCATAAATACTGTCCCCTCCATACTTCACTTCAGCTCTGATGAAGAGTCATCTAGACTTGAAATATTAGCTTGTTCTCTCTCCATGGATGCTGCCTGACCTGCTATGATCTCCAGCATTTGTTGCTTTCAGTACAGATTCCAGCATCTGTGGTAATTTGTTCCTACAATGATGAAGACAAGCCCATTTCAACAATACCAATGTGCCTTCACATAGCCTGGGTGGCATGGCAAAATATCGCAAGGAGCTCACACAAGTGGTCTCAAACCAAAATTTCACTCCAAACTGCACAAACAGAAAATTAAGACAGCTGACCAAAAGCTCAGTTGAAACGTTAGGTTTTAAGAAGTCTTAAAGGTATGAAGACAAGGTTGTTTGGAAGGGAATTTCAGAGCATAGTGTTGAGGTAGTTTAAGTCATTGCCATCGCTAATGAGTGAAGCAAAGGGGTATCAGAGGCTAGAATTGGAGAAAAAAGGCAAAAGTCTGAGAGGCTTGTGGAGTTCAAAAAGGTTAGATAGATAAGGAGAGTCAAACCACGGAGAGATTTGAAAACAAGGTTGAGCATTTTATAATTGTGATATTTCCAGACTGGCAGCCGATGAAAGGCAGTGAACGCTGGACTGATGAGTGAGCTGGACT
Source organism: Chiloscyllium punctatum (assembly GCF_047496795.1). Taxonomy (NCBI): domain Eukaryota; kingdom Metazoa; phylum Chordata; class Chondrichthyes; order Orectolobiformes; family Hemiscylliidae; genus Chiloscyllium; species Chiloscyllium punctatum. The sequence continues at coordinate 60,577,143 of NC_092755.1, forward strand.
TGATGAGACTTAGGAAAATGGCAGCAAAATTTTGCTTATTGGCATGTTTAATGGCTCAGTCATCAATATTAACCAAAGGCCATATTTTTAAATAGGGCAACCGTGACTACCTGGTCAGGTCCACGCCCCCCTTCAACCCACCCTCCAATCCTGGCACTTTCCCCTGCCAGCGCAGGAACTGTAAAACCTGCGCCCACACCTCCTCCCTCACCTCTATCCAAGGCCCTAAAGGAGCCTTCCACATCCATCAAAGTTTTACTTGCACATCCACTAATATCATTTATTGTATCTGTTGCTCCCGATGCGGTCACCTCTACACTGGGGAGACTAGGCTCCTCCTAGCAAAGCGCTTTAGGGAACATCTCCGGGACACCCGCACCAATCAACCACACCACCCCTTGGCCTAACATTTAAACTCCCCTTCCCACTCTGCCGAGGACATGGAGGTCCTGGGCCTCCTTCACCGCCGCTCCCTCACCACCAGACGCCTGGAGGAAGAACGCCTCATCTTCCGCCTCGGAACACTTCAACCCCAGGGCATCAATGTGGACTTCAACAGTTTCCTCATTTCCCCTTCCCCCCCTCATCTTAGTTCTAAACTTCCAGCTCAGCACTGTCCCCATGACTTGTCCGGACTTGTCCTACCTGCCTATCTCCTTTTCCACCTACCTACTCCACCCTCTCCTCCCTGACCTATCACCTTCATCCCCTCCCCCACTCACCCATTGTACTCTATGCTACTTTCTCCCCCCCCCCCCCACCCCCCCCCCCCCCTCCTCCTCCTCTAGTTTATCTCTCCACGCTTCAGGCTTACTGCCTTTATTCCTGATGAAGGGCTTTTGCCCAAAACGTCGATTTCGAAGCTCCTTGGATGCTGCCTGAACTGCTGTGCTCTTCCAGCACCACTAATCCAGAAGTCAGGACAGATATGAAGTGCTTAAACCCTCAAAGTGTTGAAATGTTTCCTCTTCCTTCTGATTCACTGAGTAAGAAATGTGTCTGTAATTCTTTCCAAATACATTTAAAATCTATCCTAAGACTCTAGGATGAAGGGATTGACTTATCAAGAATGACTAAATGGGTTAGGCCTATATTCATTTGAGTTTAGAGGAGTGAGGAGTACTCTCAGAGTTATAGAGTCATCCAGCACAAAAACAGACCCATCGGTCCAATCAGTCCATGCGAAACATAATCCCAAACCAAACTTGTCCCACCTGCCTGCTCTTGGCCCATATCCCACCGTACCTATCCTATTCATGTCTCTTAAACATTGTAATTGTACCTGCATCTGCTACTTCCTCAGGAAGTTCATTCCACATGCGAACTACCCCCATGTAAAAAAGTTGATTTTGAGGGGACTTGACAGGGTAGATGGAAGAAGATGTTTCCACGAGTGGGGGAACCTCAAACAAAAAAAGTTACGGAATAAGGCATCATTCATTTAAAAATGAGATGCACTGGAATTGCTTCTCCCAGACTGGGAGTGAATGTCTGGAATTTCTCTACCCCAGGGCAAGTACAAGTGATCTAATCATGACTGAAGGATCATGGTTGTGTACCCAGCAATCAGATATACAATGAATAACTGCATAGACTTGGTGATCGTGGCTGGAGGAGAAGCATGTGGCCTGAAAATGATTCCTGCCCTTTTTCCGATAGTGCCACTGGATTGTTAACATAAACAGAAGAAGGATTTGCATTGATATCGCACCTTCTAAGAAATGTGGTTGGGCAGCACAGTGGCTCAGTGGTTAACACTGCTGCCTCACAGCGCCAGGGACCCAGGTTCAGTTCCATCCTCGGGTGACTGTCTGTGTGGGGTTTGCACATTCTCCTCATGTCTGCGTGAATTTCCTCCAGATGCTCCGGTTTCCTCCCACAGTCCAAAGATGTACAATTTAGGTGAATTGCCCATGCTAAATTGCCCATTGTGTTCAGTGATGTGTAGGTTAGGTGCATTAGTCAGGGGTAAATGTAGAGTAATAGAGTAGGGGGAATAGGTCTGGGTGAGTTACTCTTTGGAGGATCAGTGTGGACTTGTTGGGCTGAATGGCCTATTTCCCCACTGTGGGGATTCTATGATAAAGCACAGCAAGGTCGAACAAATTTGATATTGACCAGGTAAACTGTTTGAATGATGTGAGCTAAAGCATAAAAATTATCCTGACATCAGGATGAACTCATCCTTGCTCTTCTTCAAAAATAATACCATGTGACATGTTTAACATCTACCTAGCAGGGAGGTTTAGGCTTTGTTTTAATATCTCATCTGAAAGCCAGCATCTCAAACCGTGCAGCAGTCCCTGAGTTCTTCATGAAAGAGTCAACTTCTGGTTTTTGTGCTTATTTCTCTTGAATACAGTTTGAACTCAGAACTAAATGAGTCAGGAAGTCTTAATTGAGCCACAACTGATGTCACCTGGCAGAACTATGAAGGACTCTGTTTAATTGACCCATTTGAACGATGATAAATCCAAACACGCAATGCTGCCTTAGTTATGTGCAGCACAGTCCAGCTCAGTTGTTTGGAAATCCATAACCTTCTTTATGAGAGTCAAGCGTGTTACTAACTGAACCAAGCTGACAAACCTTAAAGCTTTTGGTGTGGTTTCAGCTCGAATTGGCTTTGCTGTTTTGGAGCCACAGAAAGCATGCAATTGCAAGGAATAATTTTTATCAAGTGTGTATAACACTAATGTGTACGGATAAGTGGAACCAGATTCTTACTTCATTGTTTTACAAGAAAGTGGACATGAACTTAATGAAAAGTTGGTTTATTACATATTGTACCAAACAAGTTAAGGGGATATATATGTTGGGATAGTTCAAAATAAAGTTTAATGTGAAGGTGAAAGAGAATTAATGTTATGGAAGGTTGTTAGCTTAATGGCACTTAGCCCCTGAGTCTGCACTTTGGGGTTTAAGCCCTAAACTAGCACATAATCTGGACTCACTTGTGTACGTTGTTGCCCTCCAAGTACAGCTGGAGCCTCAGAGTATTATCTCTTCAAATAGCATCTTCAAAAGTGGAGCCCTGTTCTGCTGGGCTCTGAGACTCCAGCTGCACTTAGACAGCAATAGCGTAAAACAGGATGTTGTTTCAGAGCCATCATTTATCAACCACCAGCACCATATGTGAGACCAGTTAATTCAACTTGCTATTTGGGGCCATTTTGTGTATAAATTGGTTGTCATGTTTACCTAAAATGACAACAGTGGCTACAAATCCACAGGAATGATTTGATTTAACATGTATGGTGCATGAGAAAGGTATAACATAATTGTATGTTCTTTTTTTTAAATAAGATTCTTCTGCATTAGAAAGCACTGGCAACTTATGGTGTCTTTCTAACTGACACATGGCCATTTCCAACTTGATGAATGTGGTGTAATTGACAAGTCAATGGAATGAATTGGTTGCTGAAAATTAATAGGGCCAATATAATGAACAATTAATTGAGATTACAGGTAGATAACAACATAGTGATATGTTCGTTCCACCATGTACTAATGGCAGGTAAATAAATTCTCTACCGTTCTACATCCCATTAATATAAAACAATTATAATTTGTTCTTCTACTGCCATTTAGGAGCTTGTGTCAGTGGGGACAGTATTTGACTTTCATTCTCTTCCCAGAAGTCCCTGTTACAGATACAAAATCACATCAGCCAAAGTGCAGAGATTGAAAGTATACAGGGATGAAAAATTCAGTTGTTAGTCTCTGCAAACAATTTCTGTGTTATTATAACAGATGTGTCTAGAAAGACTATTTGACATGGCCTGTTTTCATCTCAACGTTAAAGGTCAGCAGGTTTCCTCTGTTGTTAAATTTAAACAAATTGTGTTTGCTACTTTGTAACCTAATATTTTTGCCACTACTTTCTAGCATAGAATCCAACCAGGACATGAAAATTATCTGAGAAAAGATTTACTTGCCAATGATGAAGTTGAACAAGGTTCACCAGACTGATTTCTGAGATGGTAGATCCGCTGTGTAAGGAGAGATTGGGTTGACTGGTCCTATATTGGCTGAACGAAAGGTAATTTTATTGAAACATTGAAAATTCCAACAGGGCTATACTGGCTGGATACAGGGATGATGTTTCCTGTGGCTCAGAAATCCGGAACAAGGCCTTGTGGTCCCAGGATATACAGTGGGCAATTTAGCATCATGGATGGGGAGAAGTATCTTCATTCAGAAGGTATTGAACCTGTGGGATTCTGTCCCCTCTGGAATCCAAGAACTGAATATGTTTCAGAAACAAATTGATAGATTTCTACAAACTAAAGACAACATGGGAGAGAGCGAGAGTATGGCATTGAGAATCAGCCATGATAGTGTTTAATGACAGAGTGTGCTTGATAGGCTGAAAAACCCAGTTCTGCTTTTATTTTCATAATTGCATCTTCCTATGCAAAGCAGAATAAATTTCTCAGTTATTTCCCGATGAAGGGAAGATCTGTTGGTATGGCAATTTGCATAATACTTTACATACTGTTGGGAAAATCATTATTTACCTCAGGAAGCCAGTACAGTAGGGAACCATTACATGTATTCCCTGCACCTTACCTGTCATGCAGATAGATTAAAGAATTTAATTGGTATGTTACTGATATGAATAAACAGTAGGATCTGAAAGAGCCCGTAGGACTTTAACGTATAATACTTGATGAATGATGCTGTATCCCATGTTGAGTTGTAACACACCTTAACTTTGATCTTTTCTTTCTGCATCTGATTTTGTTTCGGATTTTAACTCGTATCAGTGGCTTCCAATGTACCAGGTACAATTAAAACATAAACACAATTGTGAAAGTTAAAAGGCAGTGATAGACTTTCAGGGCAAGGAGGTTCCTGCTGGTTGCATTTGATCTACTTTCGCAGGTAGGAAAAGGTTCAAAGGAGGAGGAGTACCGACATGTTTTGCAGTTAAGAAATCATCCTGATTTATTAAACCTAATTTTGGATGATATCATCCAGCGAGTCTCACAAACAAAGAGGAGTTTTGGCTCAGTTCCCACAAAGAGGGTGTCATGTGCAATTTAATTTGGAAGTTAATAAAGAAAATTAAGATTGGAAGCTATTATAAGTAATAAATCATGTTGAATATGACACAAAGACCTTCAATCACCACATGTGGGAAGATGGTTTCAGCTTTAGCAGAAAATAAACAATGGGTAAGGGGCGAATTTGAACTTAGGTTCTGGTGAAGAAAGGCTTTTGTGCCCTCAGTTTGAGTACCTTCTTCATTTTGCTGAGCTGATTTTCCTTTCATTGATCTGCATTGGCTTCCTGCCTCTTAAATTCAAAGTTAAAAATCACACAACACCAGGTTATAGTCCAACAGGCTTAATTGGAAGCACTAGCTTTCGGAGCACTGCTCTTTCGTCAGATGGTTGTGCACTTCCAAAAACTATCACTAGAATTTTACCAGTTTTCCCTCTGGGAACAATAGACTACAAATGATCCCCTGCACCATCCAATTCACAAGCAGTGATAAAGCACTCAGTTTTTGCAACCCTGCTTTTACCAACATTCTCCCCAAACCTTTTATCAATGTAGCATCCTACTCTTAGAAGCGTGAGTGACATAAGCATCTCAAAAGAGCAGTTTGACAGTGTTCACATTTCATTCAATCTTTGCAGAATTAAGAGCATTTAGCAAAATTGAGGTGCTCTTGATTTCAAGCTGGGCAGACATAAACCTCAAGCATGCAAACATTCCATGTTCAGGATTCCTGTCTAGGGAGAAAAGCCAGTTAAAGTGAAGCAGTAACGTTTGGAAATGAACATGCTTGGTCGTACTTGTCCTCCACTTTGAACTACACAAGACAAGTTGGACCAGTATGTGTCATTGACATGTCTTATCGAACTTTCCTTCACAACCCTAACCAGCAGTGGTACGTTTGTTGAATATTAGCCAAGTACATTGAACATTAGGAGCTTTACACCTTTCTGAGGGAAGTGTGAAGTAATGTGTTAATCCATGAATATTCTGAGTCAATACACAGCATTGAACTGATTTGATTCGATTGGGTTTATCAGTGTCTGGTAAGATGTCCTGGCAGAGGTGCTGTTATCAGTCCTCCGCCTCCACAGCATCTGCTCCCAGGAAGACCAATTCCACCACAGAACACACCAGATGGCCTCCTGCTTCAAAACAATTTTCCCTCCCATGTGGTTGATGATGCCGTCCAGCACATCTCCTCTACTTCCCGCACCTCCACCCTCAAACACCACCCCTCCAACCACAACAAGGACAGAACTATCTAGTTCTCACCTTCCACTCTACCAACCTCTGTATCCATCGCGTCATCCTCTGCCATTTGCACCACCTACAAACAGACCCCACCACCAGAGATATAGTTCCCTCCCCACCCCTATCCATTTTCGAGAAAGACCAATCCCTCCGCAACTCTTGTGTCAGGTCCACATCCCCCAACAACCCACCCTCCCCTCTAGGCACCTTCCCCTGCCACCACAAGAAGTGCAGAACCTGTGCTCACACTTCTCCACTCACCTCTGTCCAAGACCCCAAAGAAGCCTTTCATATCCATCAGAGCTTTATCTGCACTTCCACACAGTCATTTACTGTATCTGTTGCTCCTGATGTGGTCTCCTCTACATTGGGAAGACAGGACACCTATTTGCAGAGCACTTCAAAGAACATCTCTGGGGCACCCGCACCAACCAACCCCACCGTCCCATGACCAAACACTTTAACTCTTTCTCCCACTCCGCCAAGGACATGCTAGTCCTGGGCCTCCTCCATTGCCAAACCCTCACTGCCTGCTGCCTGGAGGAAGAACGCCTCATCTTCTGCCTTGGGATCCTCCAACCACACAGAATCAATGTGGATTTCACCAGTTTCCTCATTTCCCCAGCCCCCACCTTATTACAGATCCAACCTTCCAACTCAGCACCACCCTCTTGACCTGTCCTACCTGTCCATCTTCCTTCCCACCTATCCGCTCCACCCTCCTTTCCAACCTATCATCTTCACCCCCACCTTCATCGAGCTATCCCACTCACAGCTACCTCCCCCCCAGCTCCACCCCCCTCCCATTTATCTCTCAGCCCCCTTGGCCCACAAGCCTCATTCCTGAAGAAGGGTTTATGCCTGAAACATCGATTCTCCTGCTCCTCGGATGCTGTCTGACCGGCTGTGCTTTTCCAGCACCACACTCTCAACTCTAATCTCCAGCATCTGCAGTCCTCCCTTTCTCTCAGTTTTGCTCATTTCAATCCGCAGACTCATGCCAAAACAATTAAACACGAATATTGTATTTTAGTGACCTCACCTCTAAATACCCCTGCAGGTGATTTATTTTATCTTGCACTGTTCATACTGAAAAAAGAGGACAGTACTCAAATTTGAATATATATTTTTAAAAAGTCTTAGTGATAAAGACAGCCTGAGACCCACCCAGCTCAGTTTTCAAGCCACAGTTGGAACGGGTTTCGATGCAACACAGGGCAAGTTTAAATATTTGTGTCAGCGTCCCATTTAGGATTCCAAGACATGTGTTAACAGTATGAGCGGTTGAAAGGAGAGTGGGATCTGTAGGAGTTTTAATGCCCCAATTCTCCCAACGCCGATTCCCCAGTTCAGCTCCACTGAGGAGATATCACTCTGCTGGCTTCTCACCTTCAATTTTGCTTCTCATGGTTGGCATTGGGTAGAAAATAGATGAAGTTGCTGGAGATCAGAGTCAAGATTAGAGTGGTGCTGGAAAAGCACAGCAGGTCAGGCAGCATCCGAGGAGCAAGAAAATTGATGTTTCAGGCAAAAGCCCTTCATCAGGGTCGAAAATTGGGTAGAAAATACCCACTGAAAGGAAATTGACACTTATAGTCGTACGGCATGGAAACAGACGCTTCAGTCCAACCAGTCCATGCTGAACATGATCCCAAACTAAACTAGCCCCACCCGCCTGCTCCTGACTCATATCCCTCCGAACTTTTCCTATTCATGGATTTATCTAAGTGTGTTTTAAACATTGTAACTGCACCTGCATCTACCACTTCCTCAGCAAGTTCATTCCACATGCGAAGCACGCACTGTGTAAAATAATTTCCTCCCCATGTCTTTTAAAAATCTCACTCTTCTTACCTTAAAAATGTGCCCCCTGTTCTTGAAATCCCCCAGCCAAGGGTAAAGACACCTACCATTTATCTAAAGTGTTGTTGAACAAGGAGAACTTGGAGTGCAGGTTCATAGCTCTTTGAAAGTGGGGTCACAGGTGGATAGGATAGTGAAGAAGGTGTTTGGTATGCTTTCCTTTATTGGTCAGAGTATTGAATATATGAGTTGGGAGGTCATGTTGTGGCTGTACAGGATGTTGGTTAGGCCACTTTTGGAATATTGTGTGCAATTCTGGTCTCCCTCCTATAGGAAGGATGTTGTGAAACTTGAAATGGTTCAGAAAAGATTTACAAGGATGATACCAAGGTTGGAGGGTTTGAACTATAGTAAGAGGCTGCATAGGCTGAGGCTGTTTTCCCTGGAGCGTCAGAGGCTGAGGCAAGACCTTATAGAGGTTTATAAAATCATGAGGGCCATGGACAGAGTAAATAAACAAGGTTTTTTCCCTGGGTTGGGGGGGTGTCCAGAACTAGAGGGCATAAGTTTAGGGTGAGAGGGGAAAGATTTAAAAGGGACATAAGGGGCAACTTTTGCATGAAAAGAGTAGTGCATGAATGGAATGAGCTGCCAGAGAAAGTGCTGGAGGCTTGTACAATTCCAACATTTAAAAGCATATGGATGGGTGTATGAATAGGAAGGGTTTGGAGGGATATGGGCCAAATGCTGGCAAATGGGACTAGATTAATTTGGAAAATCTGGTTGGCATAGCTGAGTTGGAATAAGGATCTGTTTCAGTGCTGTACATCGCTATGACTCTATGACTACTGAACATTCCTGAGGGACATCTTCACATTTACAAAAGCTTCTGTTTTCTTCTACCTTTGTTGCACCTCAATTTGATTATTGCAATGGATCACTTCCACCCTCCATAACCTGATGGTACCAAAATCTCTGCTGCCTATATTTTAACTCACACCATGTTCCATTCACTCATCATCCCTGGGTTCACCAACCTCTCGTTGAGCAATAGCTTGGTTTTAAAACTCTCATCCTTGTTTCAATGCCTTCAAGTCCTCACGTTTCCCTTCCTCTGTAATCACTGGCAGACCTACAACTCTCCAGGATGACTGTGGCCCTCCAATTCATCCACCATGTGCATCCGCCATTTTAATTAATCTCGGTGATGGATGTCAATGGCCTAAACTCTGGAATATCCTTACTAAAACTCTCCTCCTTTGTACTTCCCTCTCCTACTTTACCATACGCCTTAAAACATTAAGTTTTCATCGCTTTTGTTTTGTTTTCTGCCCTTTATGTGGCTTGGCGTCAAAGTTTATTTTTTAACACTCTTATGAGCATCTTGGGGCATTTTGTTGAGTTGCAGCACTATACAACTGTGAGCTGTTGTTGATGGATTATCGAGAACTTCTTGCACTTATTAGAAGTCCAAAGCTTGGGTCATAAATAAAAGGTAGACACTCATTAATCAAATTACATACTTAGGAGAATTTTCTTTATTCAGGAAGTAGTTAAAATGTGCAACTTGCTCGCATAAGAATAACTGAGGTAAATAATATGGATACAATAAAGGGGAACTAAATATGTGACAGAGAAAGAAAATGAAGGAAATGTTGATTGGATGAATTGAGGTAAATTGGAGGAGTCTTGTTCAAAGTATAAATGCCGATATAGACAGCAAAGGGTGGAGTTGTCTGTTTTTGCCGTGTAAATGTAATCTCACTCTATGTAAAATACTGTCATACCTCCATTTGCAGTAGCATGAAACATGATTCTAACATGTAGACTTTTTTATTGCATCAGTATTCAGTGACAACATATTGTAGGACTTCACTCTCAACTTTCTGACTCATTTTCAAGAATGTTATGTTTGTGAAATCTTTACCGGGTTTTGAGCTCATAATTTACACCAATATTCCTGTGCTGTTCGGAAGAAGTGCTATGTTGTCTTAAATTGTGTCTTTTGGATGTAACCTGTCGTTATAGGGGGAAGCTTGTGACCAATCATTCAACAAGGCAGCATCTATATATCAGGTTGTATCACATTTTGAGTCCAAGCATTTAATAATGAGCAGACATAAAGAAGGAAAGAAATGGAAGCAAATCCTGCACTCCGAATCCCAGTGGCTCATGGGATGTTCTGCCCAATGTACCCAAAGGTCTGAACGCCAATAATTGGCCAGTTCAGTCGCATGAACATCAATGGCAGGAATTGGCAACCCTGAGTAGATCTCATTCTCGAATCAAGGGAGAACTGATGGCAAGGGTTTCGATGAAATTGTTTGCAGAAATACTGGGGGTCCTCCAGGTATTCTAGTCAGCATTCCTCTTTCGATTAATGACACCAAAAACAGACAGACTAACTGTCAATGCTAAGACTGTTTTTGTGAACGTGTTGTTTCTCTAATGCCTGCCAACTTTGTCCGTTTAATACAAACAATGTCCTCAAGTAATTCATGGCATGTGAGTGTTTTCACTTTTAATTATAGCCAGCTAATTATGTGGGATTCTTACTGGCTCAGTACTGTTCCATTTGTTAACTCTTTCTCCAAAGTCTGATGTCTTAACTTTTCCCTTTTATGTGTACCAAGTCGGGAACATCTCCAGTAACAAAGTACTTGGGCACCTCTCCGTGATATTCAGTAGCATTGTCATTGCTGAATGCCCCACCATCAACAATCTCGTGGCTACTACTGGAGAAATTACATACAAACTGTGGCTACAAGAACAGGTCAGAGACTGGAAACTAAGTTACTCATCTGCAGCCTCTCTACAGCCAGTCTGTTATCTACAAGGTTTGTTTCAGTAGTGTGATAGAATGCTCTCCACTTGTCTGGATCGGTGAAGCTTCAACAGCACTCAAGAAACCTGGCACCTGAAGTGATTGGAATCAGGTTGACCCTGTTGGCAACCTGGGTCAATTTGGGAAGCCCTAGCTGACCAATATAACCAGGAGTTTAGAATCGCCTCAATTCAGGCAACTGACTCCGAGCTGTGGGCTGGCCACAGCCAGAGTACTGAGCACAAGTAAATAAAGGGCGATTTGGTGATGGGATACTGGCCCCTGTAGCTCTTTCGATTAAGATCACTTCCATCAACTTCAGAGTTCACTCTCTCCATCAGTGGATGCACAGTGACAGCAGTGTGTACTTTTAAAAAATGCACTGCAGCAACTATCAAGACTTCTTTGACAGCACCTTCCAGATATTCAGTCCCTACTGCCTAGACTAACACGTGGGAATACCATCAGCTGTAAGTTCTCCTCCAAGTCACACAAATCTGACATGGAACTTTATCAATGTTTCTTTGTCTTCATCAGGTCAAGAGTCTGGAACTTCTTTCCTAACAACACTGTGGAAGTTACTTCATCTCAAGGACTGCAGAGGTTCAAAAAGCCACCTTCAACATCACCTTCTCAAAGGCAATTAGGAATGGGCACTACATATCGACCTTACCATCAGTGCCCACATTGCATTGTTCACCAGCTGCTAAATGAGAGTGCCAGTGGGAGGTAGGGGTGGAGGTTGGGGTAATGTAGAGGCTGCTCTCAGTATTTCTGTGTCTGGACCTCGGGTTGAGGAGGGCACAACTGCGTTACAGCAGCAAGGGCATTGTGGGAAAGGGTAGGCACAGCAGGATGGGCATGGGTGGGGGTAGCTCTTAGTGACTCTACCCACCTCTTTGGGTCCATTGATCAGGCACTGAACACCTTTGAATGAGGATCTTCTCCAACTCAGTGAGCACTCAAGCAAACATGTCAAGATTAAAATTGCTGGGTTATTATTCAGAGAATTAATTGCTGGTTTGGGACCACAATATTATAAGACCAGATGCAATTGTATGAATCAGCACCCTTCTTTGAACAACCTTCTGTTGGGCTGTTGTGACATGGTGGTATTGCCCATTCCTTTGAACCAGGAGGTCTGGGCTTGAGTCCTACCTGGTCCAGAGGTGTTGAACAACATCTCCAAACAGATAGATTAGAAGATGTTGTGACACCCTTGATTAATTGGCAGCCACAAATATTTTTAGTTCTTTTTAACATGCAGCCAAACCATGCTTCAATGAAACATAGCATTGGTCAAAATTAAGCAGTAAATGCTCCAAGATTTTCTTGAATGGAAGAAAGAGGAACTTTATTAATTTATGACCCCAAGCAAAATAACAAAACACAACTATCAACACAAAGTTTATAACTTCTAAAAAGAAGTGTCCATTAGAAAAAGGGAAATCAAGTAGATATATTTTAAAAATACTTAGACTTCTTAAGATGTTGGGTTTTAACCTGAGACTACAGTTATTTTATTGAGATCTTGTATCCAAAGTAATGGCAAATTTTGTAGATGTCCTTGTGTTCTCAGTGAACAGATGTTTCTCCAGTTAGCTTCATTACCAGGCACTATTTTTCAAAAGGCTTGGGCAACAGAGAGGGTGAACAATCAAGTTCTGCTGTTATAAGTTCTTCTTTCTCAGGTCCAAACAACTGTTGCAGGAAATACAGTTCTTTTCTGTATTCCCATGTCTGATTTGTTGCTTTTTATTTCCAAGCAAGATGATCTGCAGATGACTTTTATTTCTCAATATTTAAAACTTCCAAAGGGGTATAAATCAAAGGGGAAATAAAGGACTCAGTGACTGGTTTCAGATATTTTTGTAACATGATAATTTTAGTTCAGACTGATCCTTCTATACTGATGTTTCATCATTTTAGCCAAAGTAGGTCAGATGATTACTGTGGCCATCTCAAGTCAGTGCGCTTTTCCTTTTTCAAATTCCATTTTTGTCAAGGGACGGTCTCAAGTATTAAATACAGAGGAAGGAAGCCAAAAATTGATGGTTTAGTTTTGCTTCCTGCCCCAGATTTAATTGGTGTGAAGGCATGAAGGCAGTGGGTAGGCCCCCGCTCCCATTTGCCCGATTAAATGGTCTGTCCACAGCTAATGTGCCACAAAGAATGGCACTAGGTTCTGCCTGTGGGTGACAATGATAGCCACACAACTGATATCAGGATATACAAGGAGGTGATTCAGTTTAGTTTAGTCTGGTTGCAAGGCAAGTACACGATAGTGAGACCTTTTACCATACCAGCCTTCTACAGAAAGCTAAGGTTTGATTCTCCAACTTCAACACAAACAACCTTCATTTACATGGGATCTTTAAAGTGTACCTCAATGTCCCAAGGGGTGTTATCAGACAACTCACGTCTGGATATGTTAGGATGGGACACCCAAAGAATTAGGTTTTAATATGCATCTTGAAAGGAGGTAAAAAACAGGGAGAAAGGAGAGATTTAGGAAGTTAATTCTGGTATAAAGCCACAACTCTAACAGTCAAGTGATTAAAAATCATGACCTCAAGAATTTAAGAAATGCCGATCCCACACATAAGACTGAAAGAAGTGAGAGGAATTTTGGAGCTGTTGGATATGGATTGTAATTACAGGCTTCAGTAAATTCATGTATACAGTAGCTGTTTTCTTTGTCAATCGGAGCTTTCTTTGGGTGAAGAATGTCTTAACCAAGCTATAGTTTGTCTAATTTAGTTTGTGAGTTCTTCGTTCTCATCATTTCCACAGATCTAATGCAATCTCTTTGTTGGTGAAACAACATTATCCGATTGTTTAACTGGAAGGGATGCACTGAAATAGTGATTTGCACACATTGGGTGACACTGGGTTTATTAATGAGCTTCTGTGAAGTACTTTGAAGCAGATTCATTTTTTTTCTGATGTGAAATTATTGAGGTAGATGAGTAATTATTTTCTCTGAACAAGGCCATCTGCTGACACTTAGGCAAAGATGATCAAAGTGTGAAGGGGGGGGGGGAAGTGAAATGATCTCAGTGAGCAGTGCACGGCAGCATCACATATCATTACTCCTGGGTGTTGTGTAGTTGTCTCAATATTATTGCTTTGTTTTGCAAAGAAAAATTTTATTGATCGTTCCAGTGTGAGTCAGAAAGGGTCAGTCAGTGTGTCCCACACCAACGGTGTAACAGCCAGAGTTCAGTGTGAGATGTACAGGATATGACAGCATTCAATGTGAGGCGGGGTACCTCAGAAAATACACACAATCTGATCTGACTAGATTAGCTGATCCTTTGTAGTGTGCGCGTAGAGGAAAGCTCCCAGTGGAAAATGAGTCATTCGTATTCCTTTACAATGTGTGAAAGACTGACTGTTATAATAAGAGGGAGAAACTTACCACTCCCTTTATTGGAGACAAAGTCCCTTGTAATCCTACATAGCATTTATGTCACAGTTATAATCTACAAAATGCTTGATTTTCTGGCTGCCAATCTTTGCCCAGTTGCTGGAAATGGTCTGTGGTGGCCCAGGAGAGCAATCATCTTTATATGGCATGGAGGAAGAAGGGTAGATAGAGATTTAGAGCCCTGCTTTCAATAGTGGTGAGCATTCTTTCCTCTCTGAGTCAGTATGTTGTGGGTTCAAATCCAACTCCAGAGAGTTGAACACAGAGCTGGGGAGGCACATTACTGCAGGAATGTTGGGGTGCTGCACTGTTGGAGGTGCTATCACCTGGTAAGGAATGAGGTAGGGAACTCCATTCCTTATAAGTGAATGTAAAAGATTACCTGGCTCTATTCAAATTCAAGCAGTGGAGTACATCCTTGTGATCTGGATGACATTTATCACTCCACTGAGCATTTAGTCATTTATTTCACTGTTGTTTATAAAGCCATAATGTCCACAAATTGGCATCTATGATTTCTGCATTACAACATTGAGCACACTTCCAAAGCCTTCATTGGCTGCAAAGCACTTTGGGATGCCCTAAGTTTGTGAAGGAGTTACACAACTGCAAGTATTCCCTTTTCCTCTTGATAAAATTTTGATCTTACAAATCTCAAAGTCTTTTGCTTGCATCAAGCAGCAGGAATGAGACATTCGCTAGACAGTCTGCTAGATCTTTCTGTTGGAACCTCAAAAGCTAAATGTGTTTTATCTTCCTGCAAAGCTGTATCATGGTTTGAGTTCTTTTCAGCAACAACACTGCTTCCCAGCTATCATTCTCTGATACTCAGTAATTCCTCTCCTTAAGCAGCAACCTGTTTTTATTTGACAATAATCTCATCAACTGTCGTTCCAATCATTGTTTGCTGCAATCTACATGCAGTCTTGATTAAATAGCACTTAGCAAATGTGGGAAATCAGATTTGCCCCACAAATATGAGGAATCATAACTTTTGCATTTAGACAGCAGTAGTGATGGTTTAAAGTGTAAAGCTGCAAGTTGTTGGTAATCTTGAGGTGTCCAGATGTAACATTGATTGAGTGGCAACACTGTGGAAGAGCATTAACTCCTGGCAACTTACATAATGCTTGAACGTTGCAGGAAGATTGTGCATGTATAGTATTGCTTTATTGTCATTGGGTCAAGCTTCTGGCATTGTTGGAGCAACCTTACAATGTAGACTGCAATGGTCTGCAAATTTGGCTTGTTAACATCTCGAGGGTAACTAGGAACGGGTGACAAGTATAGACCTTATGAGCAATGCTCAGTGTTTTCAGAGGAGTCACATTGGACTTGAAACATTAACCCTGTTTTGCTGTCTGCAGATGCTGCCAGATCTGCTGAGATTCTCCAGCATTCTCCATATTGGTCAAATCCATAACTTTCTTTCACTAAGGTGGTGCTGATCTAGAGTTTCGATAGAGAGTGCGAACTGATTCTGCAACCTTCCTGCCTGTTATCCGAAATGGTTTCTTATCTAAGGGGTTAAAAAGTCCTACCCACCTTGGCCTTTTTGCTTCCAAGAACATGTCGACCTCAGCGTATGCCAAGTCTGATGCTGTTGTTCCTGATGGGGTTTCTGTCCTCCACTGTCTCCTGTCTTCTGCCCATTTTGCTACCTATTCCCCTTTAAGCTGCCCCAGGTCTTCAAATCTGAAAACAATGTCTGAGTTCCTGCCTCAAAGAGGACGTGGGGAAAAATTACTTTGCACAGCAAGTGGTTAGGATTTGAAATACACTGCCAGGCAATGTGGTGAGTATGATTCAATTATGGGTTTCCAAAGGGAATGTAATAATTGCATGAAGAGAAAACCTTCTCAGTTTTATGGAGAGAAACCAAGAGAGTGGTAATAGCTGAGTTTCTCTGTCAGAGACCTATCATGGAGACAATGGGTTGAATGGCTTTCTCCTGAGCTTTTAACTGTTCTCTGATCCTACCATCAGATAATCAGGGCCAGAGCTATTGCCTGACTATGCGCAGGCCTATTCAGTCACAGCACCCCCATGGAGGGTGTTTAAATGTTATCAAAATTTGGCCTGGGATACTTTTCTGCTTTGATTCTATGTTCAGATATAAGTATGGCAAGATAAAGTCAGCATAGTAGACAGGATGGTGATGAAAGCATTTGGCACACTTGCCTTTATTGCTCAGTGCATTGAGTATAGGAATTGGGAGGTCATTTTGAGGCTATACATGTCATTGGTTAGACCACTTTTGGAAGACAGCATTCAATTCTAGCTCCCCTGCTATAGGAAAGCTATTGTTCAGCTTGATAAGGTCCAGAAAAGATTTCCAAGGATATTGCTGGGAGTGGAGGGTTTCAGTGACAGTGACAGGCTGAATAGACTAGGTTTTTTTTCCGGGCGTATCAGAGGTTGAGGGATGACCTCCTAGAAGATGTTTATAAAATCATGAGGTGCATAGATAGGGTGAAAGCCAAGGTCCTTTTCCCAGAGTAGGGGAATCCAAAACTAGAGGGCATAGGTTTAAGGTGAGAGGGGGAAGATTTCAAAGGGACCTGGGGTGTAACCTTTTCAAGCAGAGACTGGTGCGTGTATGGAATGAGCTGCCAGAGGAAGTGGTGGAGGCTGGTATAATAACAACATTTAAAAGACATCTGGATGGGTATATGAATAGGAAGGGTTTAGAGGGATATGGGCCAAGTGCTGGGACTAGATCAGATTAGTATATCTGGTTGGCATGGACAAGTTGGACCAAAGAATCTGTTTCCATGTTGTATAACTCTATGAGTCAATATCATGCAACCATCTTATCACTTTATTTTAACTGACTTTGATCAAGCCGCTGCTAATGGCGATACAAAATTAGAGTGAAACAGAAAGGCACAATGAACAAACCAGAGCAATGCTGGGATGGGTTAAACTGAAGGGGAACATTGTGGGCAGGCTTGAAAATACACTGGACTTGCTTCAGAAAATTTTTCCTAGATTAGTTCTCAAGATGAAAGGCTTGTCGGATTAGGAGAGATCGAGCAGTTTAGACCCAGATTTTAGAAGAACGAGAGGAAATCTAATTAAGGTGCCAAAGAGGATTGATGAAGATGTAGAGCAGATTTGTCTCCTTGTGGGATATTCTAGAATGAGAGGTCATCATTTAGGCGAAAGGATGACAGATTTAAAAGCAAGATGAGAAGGAATTACTTCTCTCAAAAGGATTGTGAACCTAGAGAAATTCACTACCCTAGACTGTGTTGTTGCTAGGACACTGAATAAATTTAAGGAGGAGATGGACTGATTCTTACTTAGTAACAGGTTGAAGGGTTATGGGGAGCAGGCAGGAAAGTGGAGTTGAGGCCGAGATGAGGTCAGTTATTAAATGATGGAGCAGGTTTGAGGGAATGACCTCCTCCTGCCCCTAGTTCTTTTGATTCCAACAGCTTTCTCCCTTTTGTACATAAGGGTTTAAATTCCTTCTCAAAATAGGGCTATCAATTTGTCAATTCTTGTGAGAGATTGACTTGCAAAGTAAGTTTGAGTAGGGCTGATTTCATGCCACCCAAATAAGAACTTGAAAGGTCTTGACAGGGAAGAGGTCGAGAGAATGTTTCCTCTTATGGGAAAAACTGGAAGTAAAGGTCATTGTTTAAAAATACGGGTCAACCATTTAAAGCAGAGGTGATGCAATTTTTTTCTCACGGTAGGTGGTGAGACTTTGGAACTCTTTCTTAAAAGGCAGTTGAGACTTAGTCTTTAGATATTTTTACGGCAGAAGTGCACAGACTCTTGGTAAACAAGGAGGATCAACATGATCAGGGGTATGTGGGAATGTGGATTTGAGATGACAATCAGACGGTCAGCCATCATCTTATTAAATAGTCAATTAAGCTCAAGGGGCCAAGTGATTGACTCCTGCTTCATGAATGTATGTTTGTATATTCACAGAAATTTGCAGTAGGCAATGAAGCCAATCAGCCCATCATTTCAATGCTGGTCATCCAGCTTAATCCCACTGTTCAGCTATGACATTGAAAGTTAATTTTATAGACGTATTTTATGATGTATAAACCTGAGCTCGACCATTGTTTTCATAAAGCTCTCATTTTGTGACCTGCAAGTTCAATATAAGATGACTAGGAACAGCTAAAATGCTTATGATATATTTTTGTTCTTTAAGACTTTGGTTCTAAATGGATGTTTGGTTTAAAGTTCTGTGAGGAAAGTTTTTTTTAAAAGATTGGAAACTTATTCTTTTTCCAGCAATGCTTCAAAATAGTGTTTCCAAGAAACACGTAATTTATGTTAAATGACTAAACAAGCTAGCTGGTGAGATAATTGCTGAATGTTTACTTAGTATAGCTTTTAATATCCAGGGATGCAAAGACCAGAGGTAAGGGGGTGAGCCTCATGGTTAGATCTTCAAAGAGTTGGGTCAAATGGCTAATTTATTTTTGACTCCCATAATACGCTGAGTTCCAATTGTTATGTTCGAAATTGGTACTTAAAAGCAAATAATGTTACTTTACAAGAACCGCACCTTGCATTTATAGTGTAATTCATTTTTTTGGTAAAAGTATCACTTGGAGTTTCACAGCAATACTATCAGACAGAATTTGACACAGAACCACATAGGACATGTTAGAACAAGTGATCAAAGACTTGGAGAGAAAGATAGTTTTTATGAAGTTATATGAAGGGAGTAAGAGAAATGGAGATATGTTGGAAGCCAGTTCCAGAACTGCAGACAGCACATTTGTCAATGGTGGAGCAGAAGAAATTAATGTTGCACAAAGTGCCAAAATTAAAGGAACATAGAGTTCCTTAAATGGGCTTAAACATATTTATTATCATATTCAGGCAGAAATGGCCTGTTCTCAATGCGTATATTGATTTGTTATAAATCCCAGTTATCAAGAATAACAAAGGACTATAATACGGTATGTGAACTCAGATTCCTCTCCTCCAGCTGTAACTTTTAGCTGCTGCAGGTACAGATATCTAATGTTGATAAAATGATCTAATGTGTCAACAGAGAGTCTCATTTAGACTTTGTTTAAATTGTGCAAGGTTTCCCTTGTTTAGAGTTACCCATTTTAGAACTTCAGCATCAAAATGAGAGAAATCAAGATCAATGACAGAAATACTACTGCAATTTTCTTCACAGAAATCCAGGCCTGGCTTTTGCAATACACCATTCACCACCAACGAGATGAGTTAATTTTAAACATTCAGAACAGGTGACAATAAAACTAAACTGCCAGGTTAAAGTGACATTCTGCAGTAAATAGTACATCTTGCAGAACAGCAATAAAAACAGCTTATTTTACTGAACTCGGTCAAGACAAAGGTGATTAAAAGTATTACCATTTCGGTACATGTGTGTGTGTATAGAGCACATTGTCATGTGGACATTGTGGCATGAAACTAATTCTACTTTTTAATCCTGTAATATTTGCTCTTTTCAAACATATGTCCAGTGTTAATTAATTTTTAATTCATTAATAGCCTTCCCTTGTCTTCCACAGTTTTTAATATTGGTTATGCATTTTCCTTTTCCTTGCATTTTTAAATTACAAATATAATTATTGTACTTTCATAGCTTGGATTACTGTATGAGGATGTATACTTACATTATTTACACAAATTTATCAAATATCTGAACTCACACAGTTCACAGGCAAATAAATCGACCATTATGTGCCCATATTGTATCACAGGTAGCACTGAGGTGAAAGACAATTGCTTTTTATTTTAGTGGCAATAAATTAAGGGAGATAACTGGAAAAGCTTCATGTTGTGTTTGACAAAAACGTGGAGTGTTAATAATAGATTGGAAACTAGGACACCAACCCATTAATGTCTCATCTAAAGGATGATTATCAAAGCTTGGAGGTGCTGGTGTTGGACTGGGGTGGACAAAGTTAAAAATCACACAACACCAAGTTATAGTCCAACAGGTTTATTTGGAAGGACTAGCTTTTGGAGCACCATTCCTTCACAATCACCTGAAAAAGAAGCAGCGCTTCGAAAGCTAGTGCTTCCAAATGAACCTGTTGGACTATAACTTGGTGTTGTGTGACAGAAACAAGAGAATGAATTAACTCATTTTTAAAAATGATGTTGGCATCATTGTTATAGCTGGTGTTTATCCTCTTTCTTTTTGTCATGTTCTTGGCTGTTGAAGGGTTCCTAATCATGGCCAGGATATCACAATGGGGCAAGACGTGCCAGGTTCCAAGCATTACCTTCAGTTGTATACAGGGTGAATCCACACCTTCAGTCTTGTCTATTATGCTCTCTAACCAAGGAAGCTACTTTTCCTTACCAGTGTTTATTTTCCATTGAATACCACATACTCATTTGGCACTTCCCATGCCTTCAATTCATTCTAAAATATTATATAGTTAATGGAATATATTTGAGATGTAATGTGGTCATGTAATAAATGCAGCAGCCAAATTGACCACAGCAAAATCTTACAAACAGCACTGGGGATAGCCACTTTGCTGTTCTTTGGTACAATGCTATGTAATCTTGTGCATTCATTGGGCACAGCAAACTGAGATGCCGCCGAGCATCTCATCTGAAAGATAGCATCCCCAACAGTGCAGCACCTCTTCAGTAAAACCTTAAAATATTGCCTTTGATATTGCACTCAAGTCTCTGAACCCAGATCTTTCAGAGTTTAGGGTGAAAGTTGAAAACCACTGAGCTGTGGCTTCTGTATTCTTATGTACTCTTGAGAAGGTAGTAATCATTCTGGTGAAATAATCAGCACATTGTCGCTTCCATTATCTTTCTTAGGAGAGGAATTGTTCATGAGGAATTGAAGAGGCCATAGTGAGCTGTTACAATGTGCCTACTGGGCTCGAGTTGTTCAAAATAGCTCACTGTCACCAATCATTCCCTATCTAAACTAGATCAGAGTGGGGCTGGAAAAGCACAGCAAGTCAGGCAGCATCCGAGGAGCAGGAAAATCGATATTTCAGGCAAGAGCTCTTCATCAGGAATACTCATCCCCGATGAAGGGCTTTTGCCTAAAATGTCAATTTTCCTGCTCCTCGGATGCTGCCTGACCTGCTGTGCTTTTCCAGCACCACTCTAATCTTGACTCTAACGTCCAGCATCCACAGTCCTCACTTTCTCCTTGTCTATACTAGGCTTGTCCATTTATCTGTGGCAGAGAATGGGTCACTGCTGAGCCTGATTAGCAGTGGCACTTGTATTCATTACAAAGGTAGTTTAATGCATGATTGCAATAAGTACTTACATTTTAATTACTAGCCAGGCATAATTAGTAAGGATTCTGATACAGAATATGTCCTATCCCTATGGATGCAAGTGTAAAATTCCAATGGCTTCATCTGAAGAGTGAGTGACATCTTCAGATTGGGTGGAGCTAATGCTCCAACATTAACTGTTTCAGAACTATTACCTTATACATCAGATACTACATTCATCTGCCACATACCTTCATTTAAAAATAGGTAGGACTAAGGTAGATGGGGAAACTGGATTAAAAGCCATGCTGGTAAGCAAGCAACATGCATTTAGTAGCTAGTACTTGAAGAATTAGTACAGATTTTGCAAAACAAAAATTCTGATAGGGCATAACATTTCCATAGAAAACATGGTCCAAATATGTTTAAGTAAGAAGGAAATAAGACAGAATTATATCAAAGATAGAAGGTTATGTTGTTGCCAAAAGTTCTGGGAAGATTTTAGAATTTGGCCAAAGGGGGCCAATAAATTGATTGTGAAAGAGAAAAGTAGAAATGAAAGAAGAACAACAAAAAATAGATCGCTAATGTTTTTATAGACAAATAAACAGCAAGAGATTAATGAAAGTAAACACAGGCACATTAGATGCAGAGATAGATGCAACTGTAACTGAATACAAGGAAACAGCAGAGACCATAAACAAATACTTCAGGAATGATATTTGGGCCTTGCTGATGTTTGGAATGTAGGTGATTTCTGGTATAAAGATATGACTTTGCCATCCATCACTGTCTCTGTGTGATGAAGTCAACTTAGTGAGAAGTGGATAGTTGAATGTTATAGCCATTGCAGTAGTTGTTATTGATAGCATCAGCATTGATCGTCAAACAGTTGATTTCATGATTCGACACTTCGGAAGTTGATTGAGACTCTTCTGTCTTGACTCCTTTTGACAATGCCTGACTGCTAGCACTCAGAGTAAATGAGAATATTTTCACATTTCTTTACCTCCAGTGCAATGGTATTTAAATAGCTATTCTCAGAGCTGTGACCCTCACATCGCACTAGTGAAACAATAGGATGAACATGCAGTAGTATTGCAGGCATTACTTGAACACCTTTCTTTATATTTTCCTTGTAGGTCAAAGCACAAAAGTTCTGCAAGAGGAGGGAGCTAATCAGCCCCTTCATTCGCTCTTCCTGTTGCACTTCTCTCTCTGTTTAATGTTTCTCTGACATTCTACAGGTACAACGTCCAATGAATCCTTCACAAGACTTTGCCAGACAGCAGCAGAATTTACTTCTGCAGATTTTGTTTTGGCTACAGCAGACTTTATTTAAAAAAACACACTTTGGAGGTAAATGTCGTCACTGCACATAATGCATCAAGATCCTGATCTGTCACCATGACATTATCCATTATGCCTGTGCTCATCGGCTTACATGGCTCCTGCTTAAGCAATATCTTGATTTCAAAACTCTTACCTTGCTTTTCAAATTCAAACATGGCCTCACACCTCCCTACTTGCATGATCTATTCCAGCTTCAGAAATCTCTGAGGCATCACAGTGACACAGTGGTTAGCACTCTTGCCTCACAGTGCTGGGGACCTGGGTTTAATTCCATCCTTGGGTGACTGTGTGGAGGTTGCCTGTATGGATTTCCTCCAACGATATGCAACTTAGGTGGATTGGCCATGGTAATTTGTGCGGGATAGGTGGGTTCGCCATGGCAAATGTCGGGTTACAGCAATTGGGTAGGGGGTGGTTTTGGGTGGGATGCACTTCAGAGGGTTGGTGTGAACGTGGTGGGCTGAATGGTCTGCTTCCACATTGTAGGGTTCTATGATTCAAGCCCTTCTAATTCTGGCCTCTTGAGTATCCCTGAATGTAATCACTCAATCATCTGAGTTTATGCCTTCAGCTGCAAAGGACCTAGAGCATGGAAGTAGAGCAATACCTGAAATCAAACAATTTAATAGCAATTAATATCCCAATAAACAAGATACTATCCATTCAAACCATTGCATTTAATCCTGATTTTAACCAATGGTCTGGAAATATATCTTCCCCAACCAACCAAAGCAAGGAAGCAAATGAAACACTTCTTGATCAATTAGGGTGTGACCTTGATTTGAACAATGTAGTTAACAAATTTAATCACTACGGAGCTGCCAGAGGAAGTGGTGGAGGCTGGTACAATTGCAACATTTAAAAGGCATCTGGATGAGTACATGAAAAGGAAGGGTTTGGAGGGATATGGGCCGGGTGCTGGCAGGTGGGACTAGATTGGGTTGGGATATCTGGTCGGCATGGACAGGTTGGACCGAAGGGTCTGTTTCTGTGCTGTACATCTCTATGACTATGACTCTATCTGCACAAGAGTTGTATGGAAGCACAGAATCAAAATTCAGCAAGATATCCTGGACGGATGCACCCACCCTCCCTCCACCCACACCCAACCCTAGCAGTTATATTACTCAGTCAGGCCTTCATTCATATAACGTGACACTTGGCTTCTTTTTCAAGGGGACCATATGTGCCTGTGGTCTGTGCAGTTTAGAATTTTAGTGACCTGTGCTGGCAACACTCTGAGTCACAATAGGCAATGAATTCTAACTGGATTAGTGGTGCTGGAAGAGCACAGCAGTTCAGGCAGCATCCAACGAGCAGCGAAAGCTTTATTCCTGATGAAGGGCTTTTGCCCGAAACGTTGATTTCGCTGCTCGTTGGATGCTGCCTGAATTACTGTGCTCTTCCAGCACCACTAATCCAGTATTTGATTTTCAGCATCTGCAGTCATTGTTTTTACCTTGTTGATTTTAACCCTACTGCAAATCCTCTTGCAAGGATGCCCTGCCTTGAAGAAGTTTTCCTCCTCTCTCTACAAGCTTTATTCCTGATGAAGGGCTTTTGCCCGAAACGTTGATTTCGCTGCTCGTTGGATGCTGCCTGAACTGCTGTGCTCTTCCAGCACCACTAATCCAGTATTTGATTTTCAGCATCTGCAGTCATTGTTTTTACCTTAATGAATTCTAACTATCGATTTATTTATGCTAAATTAGGTTCTGTTTAAGTGGAGGTCTCTTTGACCATCCAGGGCTAGGCTTGGTCACACTGTTTAACTACAGACATGGCATAATGTTTTCCTTCCTCAGGTCAAAATGGATTGCTAGATCCACTGTGATACAATTTTGCAGTTTTGTTTGTATCTTTGGGAAGATAAGTTACTGCTTTCTGCAAAGTGCTGGAGTGCTTTTGAATTGTTTAAATACATGATTCAAAGCTTCACTTCAACAGTACACATGTTTCAGCCTGATCTGGGATACATATGTTTTAATTTGACTTTTACTCACACATTCACATCATTAGGTTGAAACACCCTTCATTCATGTACATACACAGCACACACAGAATATAAGGATCATTACCTGACAATAAAACACATGTCATAATTATGACTTCTTGTTTCTGCATGTCACACAACATCTAATCACTCCTTTCCCTGTCTGGCCTCCAAGAAAAGCAAAGTCTCCAGAAATAGGAAAATGACTCTACATTTATGTAAAGAAGTAGCGCCAGCACACAGATTGGAAGGCATTTAAACTTTGCTGGAGAATTCACTCCAAAAATTCCAGTCCATCATCACAGGAGACTGATGAAAGGAGTAGACGATGTTGGGTCTCGATGGGGACCATTTCCAATAGACAGTTTTGTGCCAAAAATCAGTATGTGCCAGGCTTTCCAGGCACTTTATTTCCAATTATTTCCATTGCCTTTACTGCAGTTAATCACTGAGTTGATGAACAATCATGTCAGTAAGTTATCACTTTGCTGTCTTGAGAGTTCACCGATCACTTTAGAAGCATAGCCTCTGATTTCAAGCTCTCTTATGGCTTAAGATACAAACTTATCTTCAAATACAGTTCTTCCCTAGAGTGTCGGCATTGCATGCTGCAAATAAGCAACCTCAGACATTTCGGGGCAGGGCGTAGTCTGAGCTGTTTTCAAGCCTAGATTCAGGGCCGTGCAGGCAACACCAACTGGGAGGCCTAAGGTTGTCACAGAAATTAGGCCTTGAAACTCATTAATGCATGATTATTTCTTCTAACATTCCAATTAAAAAAAAACATCCAGTATGTATTTTTGGAGTTCCACACATAGACTGGGGCTGTCATAATGTTCAGGGTTTAGATGGAGAGGAATTTGTTGAGTGTGTGCAAGAAAATTTTCTGATTCAGTATGTGTGGATGGACCTACTAGAGAAGGTGCAAAACTTGACCTACTCTTGGGAAATAAGGCAGGACAAGTGACTGAGGTGTGAGTGGGGGAGCACTTTGGGGCCAGCGACCATAATTCTAATCGTTTTAAAATAGTGATGGAAAATGATAGATCAGATCTAAAAGTTGAAGTTCTAAATTGGAGAAAGGCCAATTTTGACAGTATTAGGCAAGAAAGGACATGGAAGATGTAGAATATAATGAAATACTTGGTGACATCTTGAAAAATGTCTATATTACAAAGGAGGAAGTGCGGGATGTCTTGAAACGCATAAACGTGGATAAATCCCCAGGACCTGATTGGGTGTATCGTAGAACTCTGTGGGAAGCTAGAGAAGTGATTGCTGGGGCTCTTGCTGAAATATTTGTATCATCGATAGTCACAGGTGAGATGCCGGAAGCCTGGAGGTTGGCAAACGTGGTGCCACTGTTTAAGGAAGGTGGTAAGGACAAGCCAGGGAACTATAGACTGGTGAGCCTGACGTCAGTGGTGGGCAAGTTGTTGGAGGGAATCCTGAGGGACAGGATGTACATGTATTTGGAAGGGCAAGGACTGATTAGGGATAGTCAACATAGCTTTGTGCGTGGGAAATCATGTCTCATAAACTTGATTGACTTTTTGAAGAAGTAATAAAGAGGATTGATGAGGACAGCGTTGTAGACATGATCTCTATGGATTTCAGTAAGGTGTTCGACAAGGTTCCCCATGGGAGACTGGTTAGCAAGGTTAGAACTCATAGAATTCAGGGAGAATTAGCCATTTGGATACAGAACTGGCTCAAAGGTAGAAGACGGAGGATGGTGGTGGAGGGTTGTTTTTCAGACTGGAGGCCTGTGACCTGTGGAGTGCCACAAGGATCGGTGCTGGGACCATTACTTTTCATCATTTATATAAATGATTTGGATGTGAGCATAAAAGGTACATTTAGTAAGTTTGCAGATGATACCAAAATTGAAGGTGTAGTGGACAGCGAAGAAGGTTATCTCAGATTACAACAGGATATCGATCACATGGGCTGAGAAGTGGCTGATGGAGTTTAATTTAGATAAATGTGAGGTGCTGCATTTTGGGAAAGCAAATCTTAGCAGGACTTATACACTTAATGGTAAGGTCGTAGGGAATGTTGCTGAACAAAGAGACCTTGGAGTGCAGGTTCATAGCTCCTTGAAAGTGGGATCATAGGTAGGTAGGATAGTGAAGAGGGCATTTGGTATGCTTTCCTTTATTGGTGAGAGTATTGAATACAGGAGTTGGGAGGTCATGTTACAGCTGTACAGGTCATTGGTTAGGCCACTGTTGGAATATTGCGTGCAATTGTGGTCTCCTTCCTCTCGGAAAGGTGTTGTGAAACTTAAAAGAGTTCAGAGGCTGAGGGGTGACCTTATCGAGGTTTATAAAATTATGAGGGGCTTGGATAGAATAAATAGACAAAGTCTATTCCCTGGGGTTGGGGAGTCCAGAACTAGAGGGCATAGGTTTATTGTGAGAGGGGAAAGATATAAAAGAGACCTAAGGGGCAACCTTTTCATGCATATGTGTGTATGGAATGAGTGCCAGAGGAAGTGGTGGAGGCTGGTACAAATGCAACATTTAAAAGGCATCTGGATGGGTATATGAATAAGAAGGGTTTGAAGGGATATGGGCCGGGTGTTGGCAAGTGGGACTAGAATGGGTTGGGATGTCTGGTTGGCATGGACCAGTTGGACCGAAGGGTCAGTTTCTGTGCTGTACATCTCTATGACTCTATGACTCTATCACCAAATGTAGGGCTGGAGATTTCATCACATGACTTTCCCCATACTCTTATTTGGCCTTAGTCACATCCATCCTTAAGACACATTGTCTTCCTACATCCATTGGAAAGCATAAACAATCATCACCCAATTGGATGATGCTTGACTGCCAGTCAAAAAAATCATCTCTATGACTCTATTTGCAATATTTTCACGTCTGGAAAAGAGAAGTGTTTGAAGAAAATGGCAACAAAAGCAAACTTGTTCAGGTCTTTGTGATTTTTTTTCCAAGGTTGTCCATAGCAGTATCCTGGAATAAAAACAAAAGAAGCTGGAGATCACAGTGGGTCAGGCAGGATCTGTGGAGAGAAAGCAAGCTAATGAACTGAATCTAGGTGACTCTTCAACAGAGCTGATGTGATGTGTAGAGGCGGCAGCATTAATGTTAAAGTGGGGCGAGGGGGTGTGCTGGGGTAGAAAGGGTGTAGACAGTTCAGATTAAGTGATTAGAATGTGAGAATAGCAGAGCAATGGTGTGTTCAACCGCCAGACTTGAAATGACAGACACAAAACCAGCAGTTGCTGGAAAAGCTCAGCAGGTCAGACAGCATCTGTGAAGAGAAATTAGAGTTAACGTTTCAGATCTGGTGACCCTTCTTTAGACCTGTTGAGCTTTTCCAGTAACTTCCATTTTTGTTTCTGATCTACAGCATCTTCCGTCCTTTTGGTTTTTATCTGGAAAGAACAGACAGTCCCACTGGAGTGGGAGGAGGAGGAGGAGAGAGAGGACATGGTGTCAGAGAATGTAAGTAAAGCTAAAAGAAAGGGAAGGAGTGGGAGTGGGTTCATAATCTCAAGGTGTTGACCTCCATATCAAGTCCAGTATTCCGGAGATCAATCTTCAATTCTAGGGAGGCCAGTCCTGGAAGGTTGGTCCACTAGAATGCAAGAATTGCCTGTGAGAGTGCAACAGGAGATGCTAAGGATTTGTGTGTCCATTTAGTATTCCAACAACAGTAGGGTAGAAACTGTTACAAAACCGGCTGGTGTGTGTGTTCAGGCTTCTGTACCTTCTCCCCGATGGTAGAGATTGTAGAAAAACATTGCCAGGCTGGGATGGATCTTTAAGAATGCTGGCGGCCTTTCCTTGACAGCGGACCTGGTAGATGGATTCTATCGATGGGAGGTTGGCCTTTGTGATTATCCGGGCCGAGTTCACCACTCTCTGTAACCGTCTCCGATCTTGTATGGTATAGTTGCCATATCAGAAAAGACGTTTACACCTCTTTTTTTTTGTTTGTGCTTGAATGTAAAAACTAGCATAAAGTAAGTGTGACTACATCATCATAAATACATCTTACAGTAGGGGGACTGCTGCCTTCTGCCAAGGAATCTCTCTCTCAGTGACCCTAGGCTGCTTTTACAATTGTGTGGGAAGGTGTGAGGTGGTGCATTTAGATACAATAAATGAGGATAAGCAATATGAGCTAACTGGCACAGCTTTAAAGTGGATTCAAGAACAGAGGGATTGGGTTGGATGATGGGTGAATGTTTATGAACCTTTTGAAGTTGCCAGATTAGGTTAATAAACCACATGAGATTCAGGGCAGGACAGACCATGAATTTACGCTAAACATGCATAAATTCTACTTTTCCCCAGGTAACACAATATAAAAAGTAGAAGCATTCAGCTCTTCATTCTGATCATGGCTGATCCAAGTCAGTACTCTGTTTCCACTCTCTCCCCATCTGCTTTGTCCCTTTAACTCTTTCTTGAAAACATTCAATGATTCAACTGCTTGTTTTGGTATTGTGTCTAGTTCTGGGCACCACACTTTCAGAAGGACATGAAGGTTTTGTAGAGACTACAAAGTGATTTGTTAGAACAGTTTCAGGTACAAGAAATTTACATAGTTAACCCTGAAGAAGCAGCAAGCATTCTCTTTAGAGCAGACAAAGCTGAGAGATTAGAGTTATAGAGTCATAGAGATGGACAGCATGAAAACAGACCCTTTGGTCCAACCCGACCATGCTGACCAGATATCCCAACCCAATCTAGTCCCACCTGCCAGTACCCGGCCCTCCAAACCCTTCCTATTCATATACCCATCCACATGTCTTTTAAATGTTGCAATTGTACTCGCCTTTACCATTTCATCTGCATGAAACAGTTGTCCCTTAGGTCCCTTTTACATCTATCCCCTCTCACCCTAAACCTATGCCCCATGCCACCCCATTATTAGTTAAATTGTGTATGAGCTTGTCCATTACATGGTGCAGGACAAAACTATAGAAGTGAGTGACAGGGAAGCCCAGCAGATATATTTTGGACAACATGTTGGAGAAATTTCTTTGTAACATTGTCTTAGCATTAAATCAACTCAAAATCACCTTCTTTCCTTTAAACATGACAGTGAGCCAGTATGATTGCATCTCACCTCCACCAAAATGTTCCAATTCCAATAATGCCTGCTCTGCCTGTACTGTACCCTGCATGTCCTTTTGTTAAATGTGTTTAATAGGAAGCTAGTGAAGTGTATGAGAGAGAAAGAAAAAGAAGGAAATATTGGCAGCACGAGACACAGTAAGTTGGGAGAGACCTGTGTGGAGAATAAATACCAATGTAGAGCTGATGGGCTGAAGGGTCTACTTCGATGCTGCAAAACTCTATGTAATAATGTGACTGTAACATCAACAACCCCAAAGGGGATCAATTAATATTATAAAAGATCAGTCAGTTTGATATGCCCAACAATGCTTACAAAGCGCAAGTTAACACCTAACAACAAGACACTGCAGATGGGTAACAAAGTTAGAGCTGAGTCCATTTTCCCCAAGTCTCACTGAAATAGATTTCCAATACCTGGTAATGTGGCCCTTCTTACTTTGCCAAACCCACCAAAGATCAATAAACTTGAACAAGTTAGCTCCATTTTACACATTACACCTGCTTAGGGACACCTCTCTTCATTGTTATTAACATCTCAGGTACTAAAATAAGACATTGTCATGTGATACTGTTTGGATTAGGGCCAGACTAAATTGCTACAGGATGCGATTGTAAGGAAAGGGTAATAATGGAATCTATTGAAGCGAAATTCATAGGGGATACAGTTATAAATGTGGAAGGAAGAAGTTAAATGACATTTGGAACACTGTCTTTGAAAAATGTAGAGCCTGAACAATAGTGTTAATATCAATTCTCACCCATTTGCTGCTGATCCCTGAGGTGACAGTGGTTCAAAGAAACATCCTAGTGATTATATTAACACTGAGTTCCATCGTACTTTATACTCAAATTTAAGCAACTTTTATGCTGCATCAAGATCTCTGAAAGTGGAGCCAACTCTTGACATGTGAGCCTCAGGCAGCCAGTTCTGTAAGGCCAACTCCTGGATCTCAGCCAGCTATGTTAAGCCTCTCTCTCAGTGGTTGATGCCACAACCAGGGTCTCAGTGCAACGTAAAAAGTTTTAGTTAGTCCGGCCCTGGATGATGCACTGGACGAGTCAATATTCTTTCACCCTCTGCATCTCTGGGTTTGAATCCAGTCCAGACTGGTGGGATGAAAGGTCATTCTCTCAGCTAGTGGCAAAGGTCGCAGTGAAATTAATCATGGAGCCCTCTCACTCCCATCTACAATGGAGGCGAAGCCACAATGCAAGCTAAAATGCAATGCAAAATTGGCGGCCACACTCAAGAGACTTCCACATGTGAATGTGGCCCAATTAATTCAGGATCTCCCTCCATTGAAGAAGGGGACATTGGCTGATGATTCCATTGTCTTCCAACAATGAATTAGCCTTTTCCAGATCACACCTACTTCGCCAGCATTCCAGCTTGGACTGGGACGTAGCCACACGAAAACCATCTCTGCGTTTGTTGGACAAGAAATGGCCCAGGTATTACTACTTGGTTTTGAATGGCACAGTCCTTATCAAGAGTTCCATCACTCACAGCCTTGAAACTATGACTGACTAGTAACTTAACCCGACTAGTGGTATCAGCAAACCAGACTCTCCAAAGAGCATCCCACCCATACCGTCTCCCTGTAACCCTGCATTCCCCATGGCTAATCCCCCTACACATCTCTGGTCACTATGTGCAATTTATCATGGCCAATCCACCTTTGGACTGTGAGAGGAAACCTGCACGGACACAGGGAGAACGTGCAAACTGCACACGGACAGTCACCTAGGGCCGGAATCGAACCAGGGTCCCTGGTGCTGTGAGGCAGCAGTGCTAACCACTGAGCTACTGTGCCACTCCTAAACTGAAGCTTTCCTATTGTGGGTAAGTGCAACAAAACCATGGGAATGCCACTGTTTCCAAGTTCCCTCTCAAATGAATGGAAAAGTTCCCCAAACACCTATTTCAATGAAGAGCACGGGATGTCTCTCAGTGTCCAGTCAATATTGATCTCCCATGGAAACCTGAAAAAACAGATGAACTGCTCATCATCAGTAACATTCTGCCGAGACTGACTGTGTCCAGAAAACTTTGACTTCTCTACCTCCTGATGCTACCTGGCTTGCTGTGTTTTTCCAGCCTCCTGCTATTCTACGTCAGCATCAGCTGCCAGTAAATGTCTGCATTTGTCAGAAGCGTGGCTGACCAGCAGAAAAATCATAATAAAACCAAGAAAAATGAATTATTTTGTACAAAACTCCTTGAGCATAGAGTCATAGAGTTATACAGCATGGAAACAGACCCTTTGGTCCAACTCATCCATGCCACTCACTATCCTAAATTAATCTAGCACCATTTGCTAGCATTTAACCCACATCCCTCTGAACCCTTCTATTCATGTACACATCCAGATGCCTTTTAAATGTTGTAATTGTACCAGCCTCCATCACTTCCTCTGGCAACTCATTCCATACACGCACCACCCTCTGCATGAAAAAGATGCCCCTTACATTCCTTTTAAATCTTTCCCCTCTCACCCTAAACCACGAACAAGAAAAGAGAATTTTTCTTTTCTGTTATCATGTCAGCTCATTGATGTTGCTGACAGTCACTCCTGGCTGAATGTTTCTGCTCAGGTGTCTGTGGGCTTGAGAGGGTATCAGTGGGTTAAAAGCCCTGAAGCTGATAGTGTGCCAAGAAGCAAACTCTCACCCACGGACTTCTCCAGTATAACTCTAAGGCTGTGTGCAGAGTAGTCAGCTCAGAAGAGGTGGGATGTCAATTCCAATATGTTAATTGCTCAGTTACGGCAATGTTAACATTGCAATTTAATTGTGGATCCCTGGGTTTCCTAGTCTTCCTGGAAATCCTCAGTGGCAGTTGAGGAGGTTTAAGGATGTGACAGGAAAATTTATCACTGGGTTCCACAATCTGACACCTGCTTTCCATGAAAGTCTCCACTCACCGTGCTCGTGCTGAGAGATTACTTTGACAACTTCGGAGCTAACTTTGGACGGTATCGTTCTAACCTACCCAAGTCATCTTGGACGCTGCTTCTGGTGTTTTACTTTGGACATCAGGCAAGGACCAGGAGAACCAGCATCAACAACACAAGAAGCTGCAAGAACAGCAGGAGTTTCTACCACTCTGGATATGAAGCGTATCTCTAATCTGCCCCTCACTAAGCAGCGAGTTAATCTAATTCCAAATGAAATATAAACCTAGAGACTTCTATGTTTCCTTTTAATTGGTTTATTCATAGAATTTGATTTGATTTGTTATTGACACATGCACCTAGATGCAGTGAAAAATTTTGTTTTGTGTGCAGTACAGGTAGATCATACCATACAGAGTGCATCAGGGTAATAGAACAGAACCTTTATTCCTGATGAAGGGCTTTTGCCCGAATCGTCGATTTCGTTGCTCCTTGGATACTGCCTGAACTGCTGTGCTCTTCCAGCACCACTAATCCAGTATTTGGTTTTCAGCATCTGCAGTTATTGTTTTTACCTAATAGAACAGAACGCAGAGTACAATGTCACAACTGCAGAGAAGGTGCACAGAGACAAGATCAACATGAAACACAGCCTTAGGTATGCCTGCTTTTTACCTGCTAACAACCGTGTCTCTCCTTAGAAGTCCTCTAAGTACTTCATTAACCTATGTCCTGCCTTTCTATATACCATAGTTAGCATTGCATTAGCCAGCAGCTTTATAGGACAGGAGGAACTCACAAAGAAGTGCGATTGCAGGTGACAATACCGGTCACAATGTAGCAAACAGGGTCGAGGCTTGGCTTCCTCAAAGTTGTTCAAACACCAGTGTCTCAGGGTCTTGCATTAAGTTTAGGAAGACCTTGGCTTCCAGCTGGAACAAGACCCAGGGGTGAAGGGCAAGGTTTATCAGCAGCTGTCAAAGTCACCACCATCCCACACTTCTTCTCCTCTGGCTTTCCCTTTAGGGAAATTTCCACAAGCATTTGCAGGGTCTCACAGAGTCAGTCCAAAGGATCATTAAATAATTCAAGGAACTCAGAACCATAATGGAACCCTGAAAAAAAATTCAAAAGCTTTGGCAATGTTGAACTGGAGACGGGGCTAGTTAAAAACAGAATTCCAGCAAGTTTGACTTTGCTTTGTGGAACAATGATTTATCAAAATGAGTTGTTGCACCCATTTTGTTTGATTGTGGTAAAGTTGGCCAGAGATATCCATTTGGAGAAGAATGATGTCAATACTATGATGCCGATGTTTTGAAACTCTTTTTTTCATATGCTTTTACATCCATAACTAAGAATTTGGGTTCAAGACAGACTGGTTGAAGAGATCTCCAAATGTATCCAAATTTAGGCTTTTTTTGAAATCTATGCATTGCATTTCAATTTTAAATATACTTATATATTAATCTGAGATATACCACACTCTAATCTGACTGTTACATCATTTTTGACATGTGCTCCTCTCATCTAATCCCTTCTCTCAAATCTTATTTACTTCATTCTGCTCTCTTCTGTTCCATATAACGCCACACACAGTTTGCTATTTAAATCAAAAAGGAAGCAGCTCAATAACATCATCACAAGATTGCTCCAGGGTTCTAACTCCTTCACAGGACAGAATAATTAACTGGTCTACAACAGTGAGGCCATTGGAATAAACAGGATTCCAGCATTGAGCCATCCTACTGAAAGCCACAACCTGCAAGGCCATCAGAATAAAACAAGGAATCAGTCATTCCTAAAACCTATTCCACTCAGTCCTCCTGTGGGTGCAACTTCCACTATTTGACTACAGATGCCATCGCAGCTACTGATTCTGCCTTGAAGTTTTCAACCTCCTTCAGGAAGAGAATCTTCAAGGGACCCAGGCCTGTAATGTTAATAAACACTGATCTCATTTAACTCCATATCTAGTATTTATCCTTACTTTCTTTAAATCTTTATATCTGTGTTAAGCCTATGCTTCTACCATTTCATTTTAATTGGGTAGCTTTCAACAATAGTTGTGTAATAACTAATCTTTTATCTTGTTTGAAGTGTAAAGCTGTGCTGTAGGTTATTTTTAAATTGAAACTCTTTGTTCATTACGACGTGGTTACACAGGAGCTGGTAGTAATTGTTATTTCATGGATGGGTTTGAGGACATGCCTGTCATATGGTCATGATGGATGGTAATCAATTATGTATATTTTACTAACAGTCAGTGGTCACTTGACTGCCCACAGACAAGTGCCCGCAATTGCCGTACAATTTGGCAATTATGGTGCCACATTAAGTTGGGATATCAATACATCACAAAGGCTTCCCCAATGTGCAGTTGGCATGCATTGAGTGAAAGATGTTTATAGGTGTGCACAAGATTCCTGGGTAATTGGTCCCCACATTCTGTTTTTGCACTGCAGTACTCAGCGCCCCCCCCCCCCCCCGCCCCCCCATGCACCCCCCCCCCCCCCCCCCCCAATGTGCCCCCCCACCTCCGTAGAAGCAAATGTACCAACTGGCTGCTTGAAGGTAACTGATGACCCTCATGAAGACCTCGACCCAGGAATGAATCACTGAAAGCCTCATGGTGGTGAGAGGTGTTTCTGAGCAACTCAATGACACTAACATGAAGCTCATATCCCAACCATCAAACTTTTGTTGGATGCCCCACATGGCTCCATGCAAACTCAGGTCTTTCATCAAAAGTGGAAAGGCTTCCTGCCAGTCATCACGATTACTAACCCAGAGAGCATGGCTAATGCTCGGGGACATGAGCTTCAATCTGGAACTTCAAATTCAATTAATAAAAATCTGGAATTAAGACTTCGTGTAATGGCAACCATGAAACCATTGCCAATCGTTGTTTCCATTTCTCCCCAGTTTGGCCGAAATGTGACTCCAAGCCCATAGGAACTGGTTGAACCTTATGTGGCTGAGCAAGTAATTCAATTATGTCAAATAACACAGTCCAAGGAAAGGAATGAAACTGGACAGACCATTTGGCATTGACCTAGCCATTGGAAAAGAGAATGGAAAACCAAGCCCTGTCAATCCTGCAAAGTCCTCTTCATGAATGTTTGGGGCCTTGTGCCAAAATTGGGGTAGCTGTTCCACAGGCTAGTCAATTAACGGCCACACTCATGGAAGCACATCTTATTCTCATCTCCCAGACAGGATAAACCCACCAATTATGATGTAACAGTGGGGTATATCCATGGGGCTTTTTCCTGGCAGGGCTCAACTTTGGACCTCATGACATCTAACAGTATCAAGTCAAACATGGGCAAGGAAACCTCCTGCTGATAACCACTTACTGCCCCCACCCCCCCCCGCCTCAGCTGATGAATCAGCAGTCCTCCATTTTGAACACAATCGGGAAGAAACGTTGAAGGTGGCAAGTGCACAAAATGTACTCCGGGCAGGGGGACAAGAATGCCTGTTGCCCAGAGTCTCTTGGTGGTATCAGTAGTTACCAATCAGACTGAGTCCTTACACAGACAAATGTTAAACTGGTGGTGATGGAACCATAAAGTGGGAAGAATACATGTGACCTCATCAACTATGATTAGATTACTTACAGTGTGGAAACAGGCCCTTCGGCCCAACAAGTCCACAACGACCTGCCGAAGCGCACCCACCCAGACTCATTCCCCTACGTTTACCCCCGCACCTAACACTACGGGCAATTTAGTATGCACATTTTTGGACTGGGACTCCCTCTCTCACAGCCGTGTAATCACCCTGGGACATCCATCTCTAACAGCCCTGTAACCATTCTGGGACTACCTCTCTCACAGCCCTGTAATGAAACTGGGACTTCCTTCTCTAACAGCCCTGTAAACATCCTGGGACTCTCATTCTCACAGCCATGTAACCATTCTGGGACTCCTTCTCTCACAGCCCTGTAACCATTCTGAGACTCCCTCTCTAAGAGCCCTGTAACAATTCTGGGACTTCCTTCTCTAACAGCCCTGTAACCATTCTGGGACCCTCTCTCACAGCCCTGTAACCATTCTGGGACCCTCTCTCACAGCCCTGTAACCATTCTGGGACTCCCTCTCTCACAGCCCTGTAACCATTCTGAGACTCCCTCTCTAAGAGCCCTGTAACAATTCTGGGACTTCCTTCTCTAACAGCCCTGTAACCATTCTGGGACCCTCTCTCAAAGCCCTGTAACCATTCTGGGACTCCCTCTCTCACAGCCCTGTAACCATTCTGGGACCCTCTCTCAAAGCCCTGTAACCATTCTGGGACTCCCTCTCTCACAGCCCTGTAACCATTCTGGGACTCCCTCTCTCACAGCCCTGTAACCATTCTGGGACTCCCTCTCTCACAGCCCTGTAACCATTCTATGACTCCCTCTCTCACAGCCCTGTGACCTTCCTGGGGCTTCCCTCTCTAACAGCTCTGTAACCACCCTGGGACTTCCCTCTCTAACAGTCCTGTAATCATTCTGGGACTCCCTCTCTCACAGCCCTGTAACGATACTGGGACTTCCCTCTCTCACAGCCCTGTAAACATCCTGGGACTCCCACTCTCACAGTCCTGTAACCATCCTGTAACTCCCTCTGTCACAGCCCTGTAACCATTCTGAGACTTCCTCTCTCACAGCCCTGTAATCACCCTTGGACTCCCTCTCTAACAGCCCTGTAACCATTCTGGAACTCCTTCTCTCACAGCCCTGTAATCACCCTGGGACTACCTCTCTAACAGCCCTGTAACCATTCTGAGACTCTATCTAACAGCCCTGTATCCATCCTGGAACTCCCTCTCTCACAGTCCTGTAACCATTTTGAGACTCCCTCTCTCACAGCCCTGTAACCACCTTGGGACTCCCTCTTTGACAGCCCTGTAATCACCCTGGGACTCCCTCTCTCACAGGCTTGAAACCATTCTGGGACTCCCTCTGTAAGAGCCCAGTAACAATTCTGGGTCTTCCTTCTCTAACAGCCCTGTAACCATTCTGGGACCCTCTCTCAAATCCCTGTAACCATTCTGGGACTCCCTCTCTAACAGCCCTGAAATCACCCTGGGACTCCCACTCTCACAGCCCTGTAACCACACTGGGACTTCCCTGTCTAACAGCCCTGAGACCTTCCTGGGACTTCCCTCTCTAACAGCCCTGTAACCAACCTGGGGCTTCCTTCTCTAACATCCCTGTAACCATTCAGGGATTCACTCCCTCACAGCCCTGTAATCACCCTGGGACTTCCCTCTCTAACAGCCCTGTAACCAGGCTGGGACTCCCTCTCTAACAGCCCTGTAACCACCCTGCGATTCCCTGTCTAACAGACCTGTAATCAACCTGGGACTCCCTCTCTAACAGCCCTGTAACCATACTGGGAATTCCCTCTCTAACAGCCCTGTTAACATCCTGGGACTCCCTCTCACATAGCCCTGTAACGGTTCTGGGACTCACTCTCTCACAGCCCTGTAATCACCCTGGGATTCCCTCTCTAATAGGGTAAAAACAATGACTGCAGATGCTGGAAAGCAAATACTGGATTAGTGCTGCTGGAAGAGCACAGCAGTTCAGGCAGCATCCAACTGGGACTCCCTCTCTAACAGCCCTGTAACCACCCTGGGACTTCCCTGTCTAACATCCCTGAGACCTTCCTGGGACTTCCCTCTCTGACAGCCCTGAGACCTTCCTGGGACTTCCCTCTCTGACAGCCCTGTAACCATCCTGGGACTTCCTTCTCTAACATCCCTGTAACCACTCTGGGACTCCCTCTCTCACAGCCCTGTAACCATTCTGGAACTCCCTCTCTCACAGCCCTGTAATCACCCTGGGGCTACCTCTCTAACAGCCCTGTAACCATTCTGAGACTCTCTGTCTAACAGCCCTGTATCCATCCTGGAACTCCCTCTCTCACAGCCCTGTAACCACCTTGGGACTCCCTCTTTGACAGCACTGTAATCACCCTGGGACTCCGTCTCTCACAGGCCTGAAACCATTCTGGGACTCCCTCTGTAAGAGCCCTGTAACAATTCTGGGACTTCCTTATCTAACAGCCCTGTAACCATTCTGGGACCCTCTCTCACAGACCTGTAACCAACCTGTGACTCCCTCTCTAACCGCCCTGAAATCACCCTGGGACTTCCCTCCCTAACAGCCCCGTAACCACCCTGGGACTTCCCTGTGTAACAGCCCTGTAACCATCCAGGGACTCCCTCTCTAACAGCCCTGTAACCACCCTGGGACTCCCTCTCTAACAGCCCTGTAACCACCCTGGGACTTCCCTCTCTAACAGCTGTGTAACCAACCTGGAACATCCCTCTCTAACAGCCCTGTAACTATCCTGGGACTTCTGCCTCTAACATTCCTGCAACCACCCTGGGACCTCACTGTCGAACAGCCCTGTAACCATCCTTTGACTTCCCTCTCTAACAGCCCTGTATCCACCCTGGAACTTTCCTCTCTAACAGCCCTATAAATACCCAAGGAGTCCATCTATAACACCACTGTAACCATCCTGGCTCTACCCCCTCCAACAGCCCTGTAACCACCCTGGGACTTCCCTCTCTAAAAGCCCTATAACCACCCGGGGACTTCGCTGTCCAACAGCCCAGTAACCACCCTGGGACTCCCTCTCTAACAGCCCTGTAACCACCCTGGGAATCCCTCTCTAACAGCCCTGTAACCACCCTGGGACTCCCTCTCTAACAGCCCTGTAACCACCCTGGGAATCCCTCTCTAACAGCCCTGTAACCACCCTGGGACTCCCTCTCTAACAGCCCTGTAACCACCCTGGGAATCCCTCTCTAACAGCCCTGTAACCACCCTGGGACTTCCCTGTCTAACAGCCCTGTAACCATTCTGGGACTCCCTCTCTCACAGCCCTGTAACGATACTGGGACTTCCCTCTCTCACAGCCCTGTAAATATCCTGGGACTCCCACTCTCACAGTCCTGTAATACCCTGGGACTCTCTCTCTAACACCCTTTAAACATCCTGGGACCCCCTCTCTAACAGCCCTGTAACCTCCCTGGGACTCCCTGTCTAACAGCCCTCTAACCATCCTGGGACTTCCCCCTCTCACAGCCCTATAACTATTCTGGGACTCCCTCTCTAATAGCCCTGTAACTGTTCTGGGACTTCTCTCTCTAACAGCCCTGTAACCATCATGGGACACACTCTCTCACAGCCCTGTAATCACCCTGGGATTCTCTCTATAACAGTCCTGTATCCACCCTGGGACGTCCCTCTCAACAGCCCTGTAACCACCCTGGGACTTCCCTGTCTAACAGCTCTGTAACTATCCTGGGACGTCCCTCTCTAACAGCCCTGTAACCATCCTGGGACTTGCCCCTCCAACAGCCCTGTAACCACCCTGGGACTCCCTCTCTAACAACCCTGTAGCCATCCTGGGACATCCCTCTCTAACAGCCCTTTAACCACCCTGGGTCATTCCTCTCTAACAGTCCTGTAACCATCCTGGGACTTCCGCCTCTAACATCCCTGTAACCATCCTGGGACCTCACTGTCAAACAGCCCTGTAACCACCCTGGGACTTCCCTCTACGACAGCCCTAAAACCACCCAGTGACTTCTCTGTCTAACAGGCCTGTAACCACCCTGGGACCTTCCTCTCTAACAGCCCTGTAACCACCCTGGGACCTTCCTCTCTAACAGCCCTGTAACCACCGTGGGAGTCCGTCTCTAACATCCCTGTAATCATCCTGGGAGTCCGTCTCTAAGAGCCCTGTAACCACCCTGGGACTTCCCTGTCTAACAGCCCTGTAACCACCCTGGGACTCACTCTCTAACAGCCCTAGAACCATTCTGGGTCTCCCTCTCGACCAACCCTGTAACCATCCTGGGACTTCCCTCTCTAACAGCCCTGTAACCACCCTGGGACTTCCCTCTACAACAGCCCTAAAACCACCCAGTGACTTCTCTGTCTAACAGCCCTGTAACCACCCTGGGACCTTCCTCTCTAACAGCCCTGTAACCACCCTGGGACCTTCCTCTCTAACAGCCCTGTAACCACCGTGGGAGTCCGTCTCTAACATCCCTGTAATCATCCTGGGAGTCCGTCTCTAAGAGCCCTGTAACCACCCTGGGACTTCCCTGTCTAACAGCCCTGTAACCACCCTGGGACTCACTCTCTAACAGCCCTAGAACCATTCTGGGTCTCCCTCTCGACCAACCCTGTAACCATTCTGGGAGTCCCTCTCTAACAGCCCTGTAACCATCCTGGGACTTCCCTCTCTAACAGCCCTGTAACCACCCTGGGACTTCCCTCTCGAACAGCCCTGTACCCATCCTGTGACTTCCGTCTCGAACAGCCCTGTACCCATCCTGTGACTTCCTCGTCTAACAGCCCTGTAACCACCCTGGGACATCCCTCTCTAACAGCCCTGTAACCACTCTGGGACTTCCCTATTTAAGAGCCCTGTAACCACCCTGGGACTTACCTCTCTAACAGCCCTGTAACCACCCTGGGACTTCTCTGTCTAACAGCTCTGTAACCATTCTGGAACTCCCTCTCTCAATCCCTGTAACCATCCATTCATCATATGAAATACAGACATTCTAGAAGGCTGCTCACCTTCACCTTTTCCTGGGGATTCGGGGCGGGCAGCAAAAGTTGCCCTTTCCAAACTCACTCATGTCCATTAATTACTTTAAGAAAGAGCAAAAGTTGACTACTTGAAAAAATGACAAGTTTTAGCTCAAATTATAGTGAATCTGAATAAAATTTTCAGAGCATATATTCACAAAATTACACATCTTTCCTCTTGATTTTTCTGGAATTTTCACACGCCATCATCCGAGATAGAGACTGGCTGTTCAGAACCTTCTGCCTGCAGAGGTGCTCCTGGCTAGGTTTCTCTGGGTTTTCTGAGCCAATGGGAGATGCACCAGAGACTTCTTCAGCTGTGCTTGTATCGGGGAAGAGTTTGACATCAGGATCCGTGGCAATGTGTGGGACACTGGCTGAAGGCTCATGAGGCAACGTGAGAGATGTCAAAAAGTATTGAGTTGACTTCCCAATCCTACATCTGGTGTCGAAGTCGAAGATCATTCTCATTGAATGTTGGACTGGGTTCGAAGGGCTGAATGGGCTACATCTGTTCCTTTGCCTTATGTTCTTTGTGTCTATTTCATGATCTACCCTAATGCTACTGCTAACAGTGAACTGGAAAACACTCTCTCTGGATAATTAAGGCAATGAACAGCTAAGCCTAGAGTTTCATGTGTTCTTCTGAGTCTGGGATTCATCATGTGTAACTTGATTCGTCATGAGGGCCTTGGTGTAATTGATGGATTATTACATCTCATGAGCCATTCACTCCACGATTCGATATGTGAAGACATCATTACAAAGGCGCAGAACAGACTCATACTCTCTCTTCATGTATGTCCAATGTTTCTGCAATTCCTGCAGCACATTGCATATTCTTCCTGCTGCCTGCTTCAAAAGTATCCTCACTCCAACAGCACCCTGAAGTTCAGCACCTATCACCAGGTCAAAACATCACATACCATTCTCACTGAAGTATGGTGCATTGGTCCTGTGGTTCTAAGGAGTTGTGCGAATTGCAACAAGGGATTAAAGATGTGTTAATGGGTGAGATACAAGCTTGCTGACAGATTTGCTGTGTTTTGGGCTTTGTACTCATTATTTGAACTCCATTCTCAGTTTGTCACAAAGTTGGAATCCTGACCTCTTTATTTGACAAGTCAGTAGTGACTCAATTTTAGTTTCTGGGATGTACACTTTATAAGGAGTTTCCAGAACAGGGGGGAGCAGTTCAAGCTCTTACTGAAAAGAGAGACCCATCACTACTTAATAAGCTACTTGACGAGTTATCATATGTCCACCAATGTTATACCTTCCAGTGCAGAGGGAGTGCCACTTACTTGCAACAGTGCATCTCTAATGAAGAACTCACTGAAGGATCAATAAACTACCAGCTGTCCAGATTCAATGGTGTAAATTTGTCCGAGTGTTTGTTATTTGCGGAGGCTTTGTTGGTTGCTCTCGAAGTGGATTGATTTCAGCATGTCAATGGCAGAGATTGAGTTTGTCGATTATTTCATTATTGTGGGAATTTTATCTGAAACACAGATCACAGAGGAATCAGTTTTCATCCATCATTCATTAATCATTCTGCTCGTACTTCAAAGATGCCATATGCAAATAATTATTGTGCGGCTTGGAGGGTCAGTGTGTTTGTTTTGCCAGTGTATGAGGCACGGCCAATAGGAAAGGCACAAAACGCATCCTGAGATAACACCATGTCCTATTTCCAGCAGATTCCCTTTCACTCCTAACTCTCTTGGCAGTGCTAAAGTCACCGCCTCTCCTCACTGCATACTGCCGTATTCTGATGCAATGCACTTGGGCCGGTATTATGATAACGGTCGATCCATAGTTGAACTATTACAACAGAAAAGCAGCTGACGAGAAAGGGCCCAGAAAAATCATATTCAACCAGTCCTGATGCAGAAAAGCTTGCTTCTTTAACTTAGGAAAAACAATCCATGATTATGTTACTGTCAATGAGGCATATTGCACAATATTTTATTTTGGAGTAAAACAGTTTCATAATTCAAACCAGTGTTAACCTCGCACTGTATTAATTGTCCAGCTTCAGCGTGATTGAAGATATGTGATAGGGTTGGAATTTGAAAGATCACAAATTGTTCTTGTTTTATTCCTGTGTGATGGCCGTGTATAAGCCGTTATTGGACAGTATAAGTTAGAAGATGCATAAAATGCTGAAGGCGAGCACGAACCACACTGATTCTATCCTGCTTCCTTCCCTTATCAATCATCCACTTGCTGTTTGTGAGAGCTAGCTGTGTATAAATTCTGTATAT
This sequence comes from Chiloscyllium punctatum, assembly GCF_047496795.1. NCBI lineage: Eukaryota > Metazoa > Chordata > Chondrichthyes > Orectolobiformes > Hemiscylliidae > Chiloscyllium > Chiloscyllium punctatum. The sequence goes on from NC_092755.1 coordinate 60,620,916, forward strand.
GGTAGTTGTGACTGTATTTCAAAGTAATTTCAAGCACTTTCTACATTTTGAGAATGGAATAAGACATGAATGAGATAGATTTTCATTTTCAGAAGTGTAAAAATCAACAGTCATAGACTGACTGCCATCTGTATGTGCTGCAGAATAATCACTACCAGCTAGTGTCTGGGGCAGTGGGCTGCCCCCAAGCCTCTGCTCTGTTCTGGGTCGAAGGACCTATGAGGTCACACTCTCATTCTAGGTCACAAAGATACAACTTCAAACTGTATTCCAAGATTAAAGTATGTGGGAGCAGATGGGAGTGTAAAGGTAATCTAATTGAACTAGCAATCCAGAGACTGAAGCCAATACAATGCAGGAACAAATTACCGCAGATGCTGGAGTCTACTGAAAACAAAAAATGCTGGAAATCACAGCTGGTCGGGCAGCATCCATGGAGGGAGAGAGCAAGCATTCAAATCTAAATGACTCTTCATCAGAGCTCAATTTTTACTTTGATTTCCAGGATTGTTTTTTTTATTTTCAGAACTGGAGCTAATACTATGGGTGCATAAAGGCAGTTTGAATTGACAGCAAGCCGAAGGTAATCGTGAAGCTGAAATGATCAGTGATTGTCATTAAGTGATCAAGTTCACTCATGTCCTTTAAGGAAGAAAATTCACCATCCTTACCTGGTCTGAATGTGCATGATTCCTAATTACCCTTTTAAATGGTCTAGTAAGCCACTTAATTCCAGGACAGTTTGGTTTGGGCTACATCCCAATAAGTCCCGGAAATTTTAAAAACTCATTCTTCAGGATGCTATTGACAGGGGTGCTGTGTTTCAGGTAACACAGTATAAGTAAAGCTCACTTGGTAAGGTGAAGGTTGCACAATTGGCAGTAGGCTACATTGAAAGATTCTTTAAGGCTCTTTTGATTTTATTTTCATAGAAAGGTTTAGTCATAGAGTCATCAAGCACAGAAACAGACCCTTCAATTCAACAAGTCCACACTGATCATGTTCCAAAACTAAACTACTCCCATCTGCCTGCATTTGGCCTGTATCCTTCCAAACCTTTCCTCTTCATATACAGAGGGACCTCTATTATCCGAAGGAAGGATTTGTAGGGATATGGGCCAGGTGCCAGCAGGTGGGACTAGATTGGGTTGAGATATCTGGTCGGCAAGGACGGGTTGGACTGAAGGGTCTGTTTCCATGCTGTATATCTCTATGACTCTATGGCTATGACATGGGTGGGGGTATCTTGTTCATTTAATCGAATGCCGGATAACAGTGTTTAGCCAAGCATCGGGACCTTGCAATCTTGCCGGATGATCCAAAATTCGGATAATCGAATGCCAGATGTTCGAGGTTCCTCTGTACTTATCCAAATGGCTCTTAAATGTTGTAACTCTACCTACAGCCATCACTTTCTCTGGTAGTGTATTCCACACACAAGCCACTTTCTGTCTACTTGTGATGCAAATTTCAAAGAATTATATATCTGAACTCCGATGTCTCTCTGTTCTGCAACACTAACCAGGGCCCTACCATTAATTGGATAAGTCCTGTCCTTGGTTGTATTACCAAAATGCACACTTCCCATTTAACCAAATTAAATTCTATCTGCCACTCCTCAGCCCATTGACCCAATTGATCAAGTTCTCTTTGTAAGCTTAGACAACCTTCTTCAATATCCACTATACTATTGGAAGCTACCTTAACATAACTTTCTTAAAAAAACATTCCATAGGCAGGTCAGGCATTTAATAACCTACCACTGGTGTCAACCTTCAGAGTCAGAAAGTAGGTTGTGGGTTGTAATTCTGTTCCAGAGTCTTGAACACAAAATCCATGTTGACACTCTAATGTAAAACTGAGAGAATGCTGTATTCTTGGAGGTGCTGTCTTTAGAATTCAACATTAAACTGAGGCATAGAATCACTGAATGGTTCGATTACAGGAGGCCGCTCATCACGTCTGTCCTGGTTCTATGAAGGAGTAATTCACTGAGTGCCATTTCCCCTGGCTTTTCCCTGTACTGCCGCACCTTCATCCATTTTAGACAATCTAATCCCTCTTGAATGCCTCAGTTGCTTCTTTTCTCATTGATCTTAAACTCTTTGGATCATTGATGAGAACAATCTTCCCACCCAGCACTTTATTCTGCAATGTTACCTGACCTGGAGATAACCTCTCCGTTACCTGACCCACACCATTATATGGAGGGCCCAGAGCAGGTCACACACTGGTACCATTGGCACTGACGATTCCAATGCCTTGGATTCATCTCAGGCCTCTTATACAAGGCAGACACAGAACAGCTTGGCACATATTTATACTCAGTGGCAACAGGGCTGATTATATACTGACAAGACAGGATTCAGCAACGTGTGGCCAACGTACTGAACACTTTTGATCAGTACTTTGAAGTTGGACACAATGTCATGATTGCAGATGCTGGAAACCAGATTCTGGATTAGTGGTACTGGAAGAGCACAGCAGTTCAGGCAGCATCCAAGGAGCTTCGAAATCGACGTTTCGGGCAAAAGCCCTTCATCAGGAATTACCTCGTTGATTTTAATCCTACTGCGAATCCTCTTGCAAGGAAGCCTGCCTTGAAGAAGTTTTCCTCCTCTTGCTTTTTATTCCTGATGAAGGGCTTTTGCCCGAAACGTCGATTTCGAAGCTCCTTGGATGCTGCCTGAACTGCTGTGCTCTTCCAACACCACTAATCCAGAACAATGTCATGATTGACCATTCAACAGATACACCCAAGATCCAAAAGGAGCATAACCTCATTTGTGAATGATGTGCCCTGACTTGCAGACAATGTTGCCTTGAAGTGACAGCGAACCCAAGACTAAATCATTGTCGGGGTACATGATAGGGCCCGATCAGAACGGTGAAGACAGAACCTTACATTATAAATATCAGTGCAGCCAACAGGCAGTGGAAGCTGAGAAATGAGCACCCAATCAGAGGACAATGGGATTCATCTGACCAGTTTCTGGGCAGTTCATTCAGCAAAGGAGTTTAATGTGCTCACTAAAACACTGCCATGGCCATAGAGGGCACCACAGCTATCAATAGCTCTTGTTCCAGAGTTTTGAGAAAATTTGTAGCTCAGGTTGAGTTTCTGGATGTAGGTTTGCTCGCTGAGCTGGGAGGTTTGTTTTCAATGTGAAAACGAACCTTGCAGCTCAGCGAGCAAACCTACATCCAGAAACTCTTGTTGCCAATCTGAGCCCACTGGCACAAAGAGTGCTCTGCCATCCATCTGGTTACTCTGCCTTTGAGAGAAGTGACCCTTTCAGGGCATTGTGCCAAAGCAAGAACATTCTACTTGCGAGATACAGGACTCCTCTAAGGTCAAATGAACATCTGTTAATGTCCAAGAAGTCCAAAAAATCCAAGCTGTTTGAAGAGCCTTTACTCAGGAAAGTAGCCTTGATGGCTGAGGATTTCAGCATTGCAGAGCTCCCTGACAGGAGATTCAAGGCAAAAGTGAAATGAGACATAGGAGAAGACATTTCCCTTCTCTCAGACCCAGTGCAGTGCCTGATGCCATATTGCCTTCCACCATCCACAGTATGGCACCAGGGGATGCCTCACTGACAGGCTTTAGTTGCATGACTGTGATACCTTGGCACGGGGGGAGGGGGTGAGAAATTTGCAGGCCCTCTAGATACTTCCTAATCAATGTCATTTTTTGATAGGAAGGAAAGCATGTTTGTGGCTACAGTTATTGCACTAACCAGTTGCAAAGGAAACCTTATTGGATTCAGACCACTTTGAGACAGCCCCAGTCGATGAACTCTAAACCAGCAACCACAGCGAGACATCCCAGATTGGACACTGCCCTTCCGCAAAGATGTGGGCCGAAATACAGACTGGGGTGTACGTGTGTGTGTGTGTGTGTTGTGTGTATATATATATATATATATATATATATATGTTTTTGCGTGTGCATATGTGCATGTGGCTGTGCCTATATGTGTGTATTCATGCATTTCTGTATGTGTATGTGCATGTCTGTGTATCATGGGTGCATCCACATGTGTATGTATCTATGTATATCTGGTATGTCTGTGTGTTTATGTGCTTGTCTATCAGTGTGTGTATCTTTGCATAAGTATATCTGTGTGTATGTTTGTATTTGTTTCTGTGTGTGTATACATCTCTGTGTGTGTAGTTGCCATAGAAGTGGTGGAACCTGATGAAGCAGTAAGATCCTCCAAGGGGTTCAAACATATCAAGAACATCCCCTTGATCCCCTTCATCCCATTGATGAAGAATTAACAGATGCAGCATCCCACTCCAGCTCCCATCACCAGTATGGAGGCGGTGGGAGTGCCAGAGCCTGGAGAAAGCTCGGAGCAAGTGACACAATGTGCTCACAGCACAGACCCATGAGCAGTAACTTTCAGATAGCAGTAGGAGGGTGACTGAAGCCCAGTGAGATCTGTCAAGTGCAAAGTCCAACTTACAGCATCAGATGGCATTAGAAGACCTGAAAGACATTATACAAGTGGAAGGCGACTCCAGCATCAATCGAAAACAGCCCAGAGATGAAATACGAGAGCGTTTCTGCAGCGCCCTTTCAGCAACTAAAAGAGTTCAAGAGAGAATGTTCCCTCCAATCTACTTTGTGGGACCACATCTCAGGAAGCAGCAGGAGACCAAGCCACAGACAGATCACTTACTCCATCAAGAGGGCTAGGTACAACATTTGTGGGTGGCACGGTGGCACAGTAGTTAGCACTACTGCCTCACAGCACCAGAGACCCGGGTTCAATTCCCGCCTCAGGCGACTGACTGTGTGGAATTTCCACATTCTCCCCGTGTCTGCGTGGGTTTCCTCCGGGTGCTCCGGTTTCCTACCACAGTCCAAAAATGTGCAGGTTAGGTGAATTGGCCATGCTAAATTGCCCGTAGTGTTAGGTGAAGGGGTAAATGTAGGGGTATGGGTGGGTTGCGCTTCGGCGGATCGGTGTGGGCCAAAGGGCCTGTTTCCACACTGTAAGTAATCTAAAAAGAAATTCCAACAGATAGCAGAAGAACCTGCCAAGTTGCTCACGTGGGGCACCCATTACATCTCCACTGACAGTCACAAACACAAACTTAGTGATACCAGAAGACTCAGCAACAAGGAGCACTCCAATGATCACAGAATCCCTACAGTGCAGAAGTAGACCATTCAGCCCATCAAGTCCACACTGACCCTCCAAAGAGTGTCCCATCCAGACCTACCCAATCCCTGATACACTACATTTCCCATGCCTAATCCACCCATCCTGCACACCAGAGACAATTTAGCATGGCCAATCCACCTAACCCGCACATTTTTGGACTGTGGGAAGAAGCAAGAACACCCAGAGGAACCCCACACAGACACGGGGAGAAGGTGCAAACTCTACACAGACAGTCACCTGAGTGTGGAATCAAACCCAGGTTCCTGGTGCCGTGAGACAACAGTGCTAACCACTGAGCTACCATGCTGCCCAAAGTGCAATTCTGCAAGGAAAGGACCCCAAGATGGTCTTCTGAGGTGTTCTAAGGGCACACCACACTACTCTGGCAAGGCTGATGCTAATGGGCCACCCTTCACAATTAAGTGGCTCCCTCAGCCACTTCAGAAGACAGTTAGAATTCAACCACATGGAATTTGGGCTGTAAGACGTCAATGCTGGAGTGGGTAATAACAGGAGATTTTCTCTCAGTTAAGATGCCAGTGAACTAGTTATGTTTTTACAATACCCCAGTATATTTCTAGGCCCTTCAATGAGTACCAGCATTTTATCTCCCTCTTATCTTTAAACATCATTCAAATACTCAGACTGGGATTTGAACTCACATTGGCTAGGTGATTATTTTGCAGCCCTGGACAACTCGTCAGTGTACAAGCCATCCTCTTGGAAAAAGTCTTGCTTTCCACTCCTCACATTGTTTTGCCCCTGCCTCAGTTCCCCCTTTGAGATAGCACTTGTGGGATTTATTTAATCACTGGCTGTTTGACTGAATTTCTGCCCACTGGCAATCTTTCTGTAGACAGGGGAGTCCAAGTGAGAGCAACAAAACGGTGGTGTGATAATATCCGCAAAACAGGCAATAGTCCAAATGCCAGGCCCTCTGCTAATCAACCATAATTTACAAGAGTTCTAACTGATAGACTGCAAGAGGAACACATATTCCCCCTCCCCGGGGTAAACACACACAGTGATGTTGGCAGCAGTACTAATGGCACATTTGCACATCAGATGATCTTTGATAACGCCAGGCATGTGCGACGCATGTGTTTCATGGCAAGTAGCCAGAAATCACACAGAACAGAGAGGGTGGGGAGTGGTGGGGGAGATGGGGGTGGTGTGGAGAGACAGAGGAGTTGTGGCGGTGGATGATGAATGTCTCTGAGAGCCAACTGCATAAGCGAAAATGCAATGAATGCCATATGTTTGCAAATCTTCTAGATGCTGTGTAATTTTAAGAGCCATTTACTTTGCAGCGAGTGAGTGCATTTTCATCACCAGAAGTCAGTCTGAATGAGGACCAGATTGATCGAAGAAAACAAAAGCGAAATACCGCAGATACTGGAATTCAGAACTAAAAGGATGAAGTGTTGCTGGAGAATTTCGGTGGATCTGGAAGAAACTTGAGAGAGAGGAAGCGAGTTCATGTTTCGAGTCCAAAGATTTTTCTGAGTCAAAAAGAGTCACACTGGGCTGGAAACATCAACTCTGTTTCTCTCTCTCCAGTTACCTTCTGAGTTTCTCCAGCACTTTCTACATTGATAAAACAAAATCCTGTTTCAGGGTTTGTAGGGATTCAAAGGGGTTGCACTTAGCTAGGGAGCTGATAACTTGACACTGCAACTTCTGACATACTTGATGCTGAGGTGAGTTTCTGATCACATATCTCTGCCATCCATAGCACCTCACACTACTCCTATTTCAGCTCATCAGCTGCTGAAACTCTCACCGATGCTGTTGTGTCCTCCAGACCTGACTTTTCCAGTGCACTCCTTGTTGCTCTCTGACAAGCATCTGTCCATATACTTGTGGTCATCAAAAACTGGCACCTGTGCCTTGGCACAGACCACATTCCAAGACACCTATCACACTGCATTTGTGACTTAAATTTGCTCAGGGTCAAGCAATGGTTTGGTGTTAAAATTCTTATCCTTAGTTTCAAATCCCTCACCTCTTCCTACCTCAGAAATACTTCCAGTCTCAGAACCCAAAGAATCTGTACTCCTCTAATTCTGGTCCCCTGATTTTAAATTACTCCCATATTAAAGACTGTGCCTTCAGCAGTTAGAATACAAAGTTCTGCAATTCTCTCTAAACCTTTCTGCCTTTCAATCTCACTTCCTTCCTCTAATTAAAAGTAATCTCTTTGGATAGCTATTTGGCCATTTTTAGCATCATATCACTTCATGTTCCTGTGACGTGCTTTGTGAGATTTTTAATGGATTATGGGTGCTATAAGTGTCTATGTTACTGTTGTACATAGGCCTACAAATCTGGTTGTGCAGCACATACAAGGGCACTAAACGGCTCATCATAGTACATTAAGTGTCTGTCATTGTCAGACGTGCGCTGCTCTCTATATTTGGATAGGGTACTCCATACTTCCTTGGGAAGACTCAAAGCTTGTGTTCATCTCATTGTTTGTGTAAATTGGAGGGTTGAGGACTGTCTAATCCTCTTTCTGAATTTAATTTGCAACTGAGTGAAGTGGCCTCTCTCGTTCCTTCCTGAAATCAACTAATCACTTTAGCCAAGAGTTTCATTCCACACACCTCATTGTTGACCAAATGGCCACTGTCTGGCACCACCCAAACCTGGCAGCGGACAATATCATGGACCAGTGTGCCCCGGCTTGTAGCCCACCTCATTATGCACAAGTACAGTGCACTAACCTGAGAATGCACCCCACTTCAGATCTGCTCCAATTTCTAATGGATCAGAATCAACTTTTGTATCTACCTAAACAGGTAGGACCTGCCTTAGTTTGAACAAATGTTTTACAAGAATGCAACTCTGGCAATACTATGCTCTCTGTACCTGTTATGAAGTTTCAAACTATCTTTGATCTTTGATTCAATTTATTTTCAAGTTTACCCAAGTACAGTGAAAAGCGTTGTTTATGAGCAATACAGGGCAGATCCTAGGGTGAAGAAAAAAGCTTGGACACAGGCATACACTTTACATGGCACAGGGTAAGCCCTAGGCAAGATCAGCATTAGCAAGATCAGCATTATTTGAGGTTAGAGACTCCAGTCATCAGTCTAATAACAGCAGGAAGGAAACTGTTCCTGAACCTGCTGTTGTGTCTGTATCTTCTGCCTGATGCGAGAGGTTGTAGGAGAGCATTACTGGAGTGGGAGAGGTCTTTGATGGTGTTGGCAGCCTTTCCATGGTAACGAGAAGTATAAATGCAGTCCGTGGATGGAAGGTTGGCTTCTGTCATGGTCTGGGCCGTACACACAACCTCCTGTAGTTTCTTATGGTCCTGGGCAGAGCAGTTGCCATTCCAAGCCATAATGCACCCAGACTGTATGCTTTCCACGGTGCATCTGTAAAAGTTGGTGAGCAACCTTGTGGGTATGCCAAACCCTGAGCCTCCTGAGGAAGAAGAGGCGTTGTTGTGCCTTCTTACTATTGCATCTACATAGAAGGTCCAGGACAGGTTATTGTCACTCCTAGGGACTTCACCCTTGGAATTAGATTCCATCTATATTTTATAAAGATGGAAACGCAATTATTTGCTGCAAAGAACATCTCATTATTAATATCAGGCACCCAAGACAAGCAACTGTTAATGAGAAACTGTCCTTCACAGTCCAGCTACCATATTATGAAGAAACAACGTTATCAACTGGCCAAATCGTTAAACACAGGGCTCTGCTCCATCTGATCAGATTTGAATAGCTTTGTGTTAGCGGGGAGAATCACTTTCTGAAATTTGAGATCAAGGCCAGTGTATCAGACGTTGTTTTGTTATCAGGAGATGTGAAGGAGTGCAGGTTGATGTCCGGTTTGATGTATTCATATGGACCTTTCAAAATAAGCATGTGACCCCTCCTAGACTCAAGATGTTTCAGAGGTTCGGATCCCCAGGTAAGAGCAGCTAGTGGCTAAGTGGCTATTCTTCACATCAGAGGCTGGTCAAAGAGTACATCCAGACCGACTGCAATACCTTCCATACATAGAAACATATGGCTAAGGAGCAGCTGTAGGCCATTTGGCCCTTTCAGCTTGCTCTACCATTCAATAAGACCATAGCTGATCTAGCTTTTGCAATCATGTGAAGCAAGATTCAAATTGGCAGCTCGGTGGCTCAGTGGTTAGCACTGCTGCCTCACTGTGCCAGGGATCTGGGTTCAATGCCACCCTCGGGCGACTGTCTATGTGGGGTTTGCATATGCTCCTAGCGTCTCTGTGGGGTTTCCACTAGCTGCTCCAGTTTCCTCCCACAATTCAAAGATGTGCAGGTTAGGTGGATTGGCCGTGGGAAATTCCAGGATAAAGGAAGAGAGTGCGGGGGTGGTGGGTCTGGGTGGGACGCTTTTCAGAGGGTCAGTGTGGACTTGATGGGCTGAATGTCCTGATTCCACACTGTAGGGATTCTATGATTTGATTTTGATCTTAACTCCACTTTCCAGTCGGCCTCTTATAACCTTTGATTCCCTTGTCAATCAAAACTCCATCCAACTCTGCTTTGAATGAATTCATTAACTCCAACAGATGAATCCCACAGATGAATATGCCTCTGAGAGTAAATGGTTGTCTGCATATCCATCTTAAAAGGGAGAACCCTTACATTTCAACTGGGTCCCCTTTTTCTAATCTACTACAAGAGGAAACATCCGCCCTGCATCTACCCTATTCAATCTCAATTAATCACCTGTACATATCAGTCACTGCATTTCAACAAGTCATAGTGTAAAGTGTATTGAGACATTTCAACATGAAGGAACAATGCAACGCTATCCTTACTCAATGACTGTTCTTTATGCATGAACTCACTCAATGCTAACGGGTTGTGGAGCAAGCTGATTTCTTATGTAACATTGTGTATGGAGTAAATTCAGGATGGCTGTTACATTTTAATGTTTATTTTACCCCGACACTTTAGAAGGAAACCTCTCATTGCTGGTGTTAAAGACAAGACACATTCCCTTCAGACAGTGCCATGGCTAATGGCACTGGAAAAATAACATAGAATCCCTATGGTGTGGAAGCAGACCATTCAGCCCATTAAGAGTGCACTGACCCTCTGAAGAGCATCCCACCCAGAGCCACCTCGTATTTCTCATGGCCAATCTACCTAGCCTGCACATCCCTGGACACTATGGGCAATTTAGCCTGGCTAATCTTCCTGTACATCTTTGGACTGTGGGAGGAATTGAGAGCATCTGAAGGAAACACACATAGGCACAGCAAGAATGTGCAAACTCAACACAGACCCAAGGCTGGAAATGAACTCGGGTCCCTAGTGCTGTGAAGCAGCCATGCTTGGGGTGGCACAGTGGCTCAGTGGTTAGCACTACTGCCTCAAGCGCCAGGGACCCAGGTTCAATTCCAGCCTCGGGTGACTGTCGGTGTGGAGTTTGCCCATTCTCCCCGTGTCTGTGTGGGTTTCCTCCGGGTGCTCCGGTTTCTTACCACCGTCCAAAGATGTGCAGGTCAGGTGAGTTGGCCATTCTAAATTTCCCATAGTGTTAGATGCATTAGTTAGTGGGAAATGGGTCTGTGTGGGTTACTCTTCAGAAGGTTGGTGTGGACTTGTTGGGCAGAAGGGCCTGCTTCCACACTGTAGGGAATTGAATCTAATCACTGAGCTACCATTCCACAAGGAGATCAAATCATATGATGGCAACTCACGATAATTGTACAGACACACATTGGGCAGCTTAACACCCAAGACTCATCTCTTTGATTCACAATGAATGTGCACTTTTAGAAAGAGGTACTGGGTAGCGATCAGGAATGGAAGCACTGAGGACAATGATGGCGTTTGGGCTGTCACCTCAGGTAAGATTGACCAACTTGAAATAGAATGAGTTGAATCTGAGCTTGGCCTTTTCTGTACCTCTGGGTTTAATCACCAAATGTTGTTCTCCTAAAGTAAGTGGCATTTTTAGTTTATTCCTGACTTTTATTGCATTCGCCCAGTATGTGTTATTTTTTACTGGGGACATTGAAGAATAAACAGGAACTCCATGTGGTTAGCAGAACAAACACCGTGATTTGTGGCTGGAAAGCATTCTGACGACAATGAACATTCCTGGATGATTTATGTTGGAATTGGGCAACTGGAAGCTGATTAAAACATGAAACACAGCCAAGAGCTTTAATCAGATCATATTCCCCAGCTCCTTCATTAAGCACATTGGAAAGTCCAGTACAATTTTATTCAATTGAACTGGACTGAGCACAAACTGATAGTGGCTGTTCAAAAACTGGAATAGAATGATGTCTGTGGTTTGTTTTTTTTTAAAGTGAATCCAAAAATGAAGGCTTTTATGTTCCTATTTTCTTAGCCATCCAATGATTAGAATATTTATAAAAATGGGAAGACAAATAATGCCTACATTTAACATAATTCCATTGATATCTTCAGATTGTCCAGCGAATTATTTTGCCGTTCCATTTGTGCTGTTGGATAGTTAAAGATGACAGTCAAACAGCACGCGGAAAAGATCGACGAGCAACATGTCAATGAATAGTGCATCGTTTGCTTCTCACAGAGTTACTTGTGGGAGAAATGTTTGGTGGAATAGTGGGACACCTCTTTACTTTTCTGCATATACTATTATGGGACCTTTTGCATCTGATCCAGACAAATAGAATTTTTTTATTACTATCTCACTCAAAAGATGGCATCTCTGACAATGCCACTCTCCCTCAGTCCTGCACCAAAGTGGCAACCTAGTTCTGTGCTCAAGTCTTCACAGGGTCTTGATCCAACAACATGGAACATAGAACATGAAATGTTACAGCGCAATACAGGCCCTTCGGCCCTCAAGGTTGCACCGGCCTGTGAAAATGAGATCTCTCTGTTCATCTACACTGTCAAGAATTTTACCATTATCCCAGTACTCTGCACGCCTGTTACTTCTTCCAAAGTGAATTACCTCACACTTTCGCATTAACCTCCATTTGCCACTTCTCAGCCCAGCTCTGCAGCTGATCTATGTCCCTCTGTAAACCACAATATCCTTCAGCACCATCCACAATTCTGCCTACCTTAGTGTCATCTACAAATTTACCAATCCATCCTTCTCCACCCACATCCAGATCATGTAGAAAAAATGACAAACAGCAGTGGCCCCAATACAGATCATTGCAGCACATCACTAGTGACTGAACTCCAGGATGAACATTTCCCATCAACCACCACCCTCTGTCTTCTTCCAGCTAGCCAATTTCTGATTCAAACCGTTAAATCACCTTCAATCCCAAAACTCCATATTTTGTTCAATAGCCTACCATGTGGAACCTTATCAAACGCCTTACTGATGTCCACATACACCACATCAACCGCTTTACCCTCATCCACCTGTTTTGTTACTTTCTTGAAGAACAACATTCTGAGCATCTAGTAGCAAGACTCAAAAGGTAAGAAAGACCTTTATGTAAAACAAGCTGGTTACAAACAGTTACAAGAGAACACAAACATCCTGTTTATGACACGTTTTGTCTGTTTTCTTCAGTCTCAATGATGCATCATTTAATTTCTCCACATAACCATTAGACTTATGGTCAAAATTAAGCCATTCAGCCCATTGAGCTTTTTCTGTCATCAAATGAGGTTATGATCTGATAACTCAACTCTACTTTCCTACCTTTTCCCCATAAACATTAATTCCTTCACTGATTAAAATCTATCTATGTCAGTCTTGAATATGTTAATGACCCAGCCTCAACAGCCCTCCGCAGTAAAGAATTTCACAGACTCACTTTCTTTGAGCGAAGAAATTCCTTTCAACTCTATCCCAATTGGGTGACTTGTTACTGTGAGATTAGGCCATCTAGCCCCAGACTGTCTGACAAGGGAAGTAACCTGTCAAATACCCCCAAGAATATCGTATGTTTCAAGAAGATCTCTAATTCTTCTAAACTGAGTACAGGAGTTGGGAGGTCATGTCGCAGCTGTACAGGACATTGGTTAGACCACTGTTGGAATATTGCGCACAATCCTGGTCTCCTTCCTATTGGAAAGAAGTCGTGAAACTTGAAAGGGTTCAGAAAAGATTTGCAAGGACGTTGCCAGGATTTGAGCTATAGGGAGAGGTTGAACAGGCTGGGGCTGTTTTCCCTGGAGCATCGGAGGCTGAGGGGTGACCTTATTGAGGTTTATAAAATCATGAGGGGCATGGATAGGATAAATAGACAAAGTCTTTTCCCTGGGATGGGAGAGTCCAGAACTAGAGGGCATAGGTTTCGGGTGAGAGGGGAAAGATATAAAAGAGAACTACCCAAAGTTTTCACACAGAGGGTGGTATATGTCTGGAATGAGCTGCCAGAGGAAGTGGTAGAGGCCTGTACAATTGCTTAATTTAAGAGGCATCCTGTTGGGTATATGAATAGGAAGGGTTTGGAAGGGATATGGGCCGGGTACTGGCAGGTGGGTCGAGATTGGGTTGGGATATCTGGTCAGCATGGACGAGTTGGACCGAAGGGAATATTTCATGCTGTACATCACTATGACTCTGTGACTCTATAAGTACAGAACCAATCGACACAACCTCTCCTCTTAAGTCCCTGTGTGTCTGGGATCAACTTAGTGAACCTTCTCTGGACTGCCAGTATATCCATTTTTAGATAAGAGGGCCAAACCGTTCACAGTATTCTAGCTGTGGTTTAATTAGTGCCTTTCACAGGTTTAGCAAGACATGTCTATCCCATTACCTGCTGAACTTGGATGCTAGCTTTTTTGCGATTAATGTATGTGGACCCCTGAAAACCCTCTGTACTGCAGCTTTCTACAATGAAGTAATATTCAGCTCCCTATTCTTCCTGGTAAAGTGCGTAACCTCACATTTTCCCAGGTTATATTCTGCCAATACTTTACCCACGTGTTTAACCTGTCTACATCCCTCTGCAGACTCTTTGTGTCATCCTCGTCACTTGCATTACCAACTACTTTTGCGTCATCTGCAAACTTGTATTGTAAGTAATTGTGGCCCCAGCACTGATCCTGGTGGCACTCCACTAGTTACAGGTTATGATCCAGAAAATGCTCACCTTATCCCAACCCTGTCTTCCATTATAAAACAAAGAACTGTGGGTACTAGAAATCTGAAACAAAACAGGAACTCAGTAGGTCTGGCTGCATCTGTGGAGAGATTAGATTAGATTACTTACAGTGTAGAAACAAGCCCTTCAGCCCAACAAGTCCACACTAAGCCGCAACCCACCCAGACCCATTCCCCTAACACTACGGGCAATTTAGCGTGGCCAATTCGCCGAACCTATACATATTTTGGATATGTATCAGAAACCAGAGCAAACCCACAGGGAGAACGTACAAATTCCACACAGTCAGTCGCCTGAGGTGGTGAATTGAACCCGGATCTCTGGCGTTGTGAGGCAACAGTGCTAACCACTGTGCCACCGTGCCACCCACTAAGCTGAGAAGCTGAGTTATCATTATGAGGTCTTACTTCAAATAGTCCAGGTATTTTATTGGTTAGCCAACCTTCTCTCCATGCTAATATCCTACCCACAACACCGTGGGCTCTTATTTTATCTTATTGAGTATCATCATGAAAGTACCTCACCAAACACCTTGCGGAAGTCAAGATATTGCACTTCCTCTTTACTCAGGGTCATAGAATCTCTACAATGCAGAAATAGATCATTCAGACAATTGTGTCTGCACTGAGAGCATCCCATCCTATCCTCATAACCCCACATTTAGTGTAGCTAATCCATCAAATCTTTGGACTGTGATAGGAAACCAGAGAAGCTGGAGGGGACCTGGGCAGACACTTGGAGAACTTGCAGACTCCATGCAGTCACCTGAGGCTGGGAGTGGACCCTAGCCCCTGGCGCTGTGAGGCAGCAGTGCCAGCCACTGAGCCACTACGTCACCCCTGCTTGTTACGGCTTTAAAAAGTTCTTGTAAAGTTGTCAGGAATGATTTCCTTATCTTGAAGCCTGCTGACACTGCTTGATTATATTATATATTTCTAAATGTTAGTTGTGAAACTGGCAGGGAATGCACAGTGTGGATTCTGAACAGAGAGAGATACAAGGATGCCTTGGCTCTATTTGATCATAAGCTTCAGCCTCTGATTCCTGAGAGGAGATTCAGGACTCCAGCTTTGACTGCAGTCCCATTTGAACAGTAGTAACAGCGTCTTGAAGTTATTCTGAACAAGATATCTTCAGTATTAAAATAGCAGACACATACATTACAAGAAAGCTGCCTTTTTTCTACTTGTAAAATTTCAAGGCATGTTAGGCATTGCACCTCAACTATAAACAAGCCCGTGGACCTATATGTGAAGTCACATCTGTTGTTAATGTGTGTAGGCAGGAATGGGGGATTCTAGTCAATTGCCAAAGGACAGAATTTTAATCCATTCAAATATTTCACGCTAATTTTTACCTCTCATCCTGTTTCTCCTGGAAGTAGCTACTTCGGCGGAAGTGTCCTTTTCCCCAAGTAAGGCACAGTCCACTGCCATTAAGTTAAATAAGCACAGATGCAAAACTGAAGAAGGGTCAGACTGACTCAAAATAGTAACCCTATTTCTCTCTCCACTGATGCTGCCAGACCCGCTGAGTTTTTCCAGCATTCTCTCTGTTTGTTTCAGATTTCCAGCATCTGGCGTACTTTGCATTTGTTCCAATGAGGTGTTGTCCTGGCCTATCATTCACACATTCCTGGGGCAATGGGTGGTTACTGGATACTGAGATGAAAGAAACAAAGTTCACGTTTGAATCTGATTTGACTTTTCTTCAGAATTTAGAGTGACTGGAAACTGATGGTTTTCATGCAGCGCAGAAAAGGGGAGGGAGAATGAGTGGGACAAAGAGTGAGGGCGATCAGAGCAAAAGACAAACAGAATGCTAATGGTCGTAGAGGAATGATACAGATTCAAAATAGGTGCTAATAGCACATGTGAATCATTGAAAATAACTGAGGGAAACACATGCAAACTGTGGAGTCGTGTCAGTCTATGTCCTGGGAGTGTTTGATGGGGACAGTGTAGAAAGAGCTTTGCTCTGTATCTAGCCTTGTGCTGAGATGACTGAACTCACTGTTGAGTCCTGCAGGCTGAAAGGTGCCTCAGCAATTATTTCTTTGATCTCCATAGGTGTGACCTTCAGCGAAATTTTAAACTAATGGAGGTCTCCATGACTTAAGGGATGATTTCTTTTGACATAACCAAATCGCAATCCTGTTTATAGCAAAACAGAGCCACTGTTTAGTGGTACACAGGCACAATCAAACACACTCACATACACACAGACACATACAGGCGCACAGAAGTACACGTACATATGCACAACATAGGATACACACATACAACCCCACGTACTCAGATGCACACACATAGACACAGAATGTAGTGCTAGTAAAGCACAGCACGTCAGGCACCATCTGAGGAACAGGAGAATCGACGTTTTGGGCATAAGTTCTTCATCAGAAAAATCCGAAAGATTTTCTCTATACTCTCAACTCTGATCTCCAGCATCTGCAGTCCTCACTATCTCCATATATGGACACAGACACATACACACAATGACACACACACATACAGTAGCATACACACAGACACACATAGACCTACAGAGAGTTAATGGTGTAACATACTGTGTTTGCTAGTAACTCTATTTTCTAAATGCTTATGAGGTATAGTGTGTGCAAGAGTAGCCACCTTCTGGTCTTACAAGAGTGCTATAGAATACATTTGTTGTAACTGTTTACAGGTTACAGGCTCTACATTAGAACAAAGAGAAACTTAGCTTTTGGTCTGTCTCGCACCAGATCCTTTTTTATTGCCTTACCCAGTCCTCCTGATATCATCAAAGTGAGCAGGTGCGTATTGCACTGAATCTGCCAGACCCATTGTGCAATATGATTGAGCAGATTAGAAGATGGAGAAACGTGAACAGATGCCTTCTAACGTGTTCAGCTCTGAAGTCCACATAGACTGTGGTAGTCACAGTGTCCACTAGAGGGAGCAGATAAGCCAAAAGGAAACCTCGATTCAGGTTTGCTGTTATTCAGGAGACAGTGAGGACTGCAGATGCTGGAGATCAGAGTTGAGAGTGTGTTGCTGGAAAAGCGCAGCAGGTCAGGCAGCATCCGAGGAGCAGGAAGATCGACATTTTGGGCCGGAGCCCTTCATCAGGAATGAATCTGTTATTGAGGCTGTCCTTGTCCCTCAGTTGAGAACCACTTCATGTTGATTCAATTCCTTCACTCTGAGACAGGGAGCTTTGAGGACTCAAAACAATCTGTGAAACTTGAGATTTGTTCCAATCTTTTGTTTCTCTTCTTGATGTGCGTCTGGCTCCTCCACAGAAATCTGACTCCCACATTGCTGGACTAGTGTTTGCAGGGTTTGGAATACTTGGAGAGTGTTAATGTGAGGGGGGCTGCTTTATTTTCTTTCTACATTTCTGTGACCTTCTACCCCATCTCTGTATCTTCATCTCCCCAAGGAAATCCCTATGTAATGAACAGGGAACGGTGATTGTGAGTACACTGATAGAGTCATAGAGATGTACAGCACGGAAACAGACCCTTCGGTCCAACACGTCTGTGCCGACCAGGTATCCTAACCTAATCTAGTCCCATTCGCCAGCACTTGGCACATATCCCATCCAGATGCCTTTTAAATGTTATAATTGTACCAGCCTCCACCACTTCCTCTGGTAGCTCATTCCATACACGTACCACCCTTTGCGTGAAACTGTGGCCCCTTAGGTCCCTTTTCAATTTTTTTCCCCTCTCAGCCTAAACTTATGCCCTCTAGTTCTGGACTCGCCCCCACCCCAGGGAAAATACCTTGTCTATTTACCCTATCCATGCCCCTCATTATTTTATAAACCTCTGTAAGGTTCCCCTCAGCCTCCGACGCTCTGGGAAAACAAGTGATGAAGCTGGAACAGTTGACCGCAGCCAGAAGAAAGGTTGAGGCCTTGACTCTTGGACCTTCTCGACCTGTCCCTCACCCCTGCCCACGTGGCCCTGGCTCCAACCCGTTTGGATGGTGGATTTCTCTCAGTCAAAGTGCCTCAGGTTGGCTCAGTTAGCAGCAGGTATCACTAACACTACCTGGAAGAAGACTTGGGGCCATCTCCCCAATATCCTGGCCAACAGATTTTCTGTTCATCTGTCATGTTGCTGTCATGGGAACTTGCTTTTTTATGAAATTGATCGCCATATTTTTTGATTTTGATTTTATTGTCACATGTACCTAACCACAGAAGTACAGTGAAAAGTGTATACAGAACAACCTCAGTTATCTGAATGAGACGGGCAGGGAGTATTTTGTTCAGAAAACTGATTGTTCGAAAAACTGATTGTTTGGATAATTGATTATTCGGATAACCAAGGTTGTTCTGTAGTCAGTTCTGCTGTAGTTGCTGTAGTTCTGTTCTTGTGCAATTCCACATTATAAGAAAATTGCGTAATAGTAGCACCACTTAAACTAATGGGACTGGAATTGTGTTATAGCCAACACACGCTTTAAAACTTTGTGATTTGGAAACAGTGTTCCCAATTAATCACATTACAGCGAATTTGCATTAACGAAACACACACTATAGGATATTGATCTGTACAATATCACCACACAAGGTGCCATCTTAGGTACAAATACCTCGACACAGAATCTTAAGAGCAAAGTGGACAGAAAGAACAAAGTTACAAGTTAAACATTGCAGTAATTATAGTACAGCGTAAAACATTGCAGACATTAGTCTTAAGCAGAAAATTATACATTAAAGCAGTGACTATACTTCAAATGGTGGATATAAAGTCCTTAGGGGTGGACCTTGAGGTCTGAAAGGGCACTATATAAATCCAAACCTTTCATCTCTATCCTTGATGGGTGACAGCCATTTTCTTGCTGGGACAGAGACCTTTGTGGGAGTCCCAAGTTAACAGCAGGGAGTCTCATGAGTACTTCTCTATCTCCCTGTCTCCTGTCACTCTTCCCCATAAGATGGGGGGTGGGGAGGTGCTCAGCATTATTTTGTGGTTTGTCACCAGATGTCACCTGGTCTGATTGGAGAGTAAGTGGAAAGCTTAGAGACAGTTCTTGGAGTTTTGCTGTGAGTTGGTGTGAGAAAATATACTGACAGTACATGAACGATTGGAGGCAAATCTCTTTGTACAAACATGCGAACACACTAATTAGGTTCAGGAATAGGCCATTTAGCCCCATGAGCCTGCTCCCCTGTTCAATATAATCATGACCAATGTGCTTGTGTTTGGAATTCCACATTCCCATCTACTCCTGATAGCCTTTGATTCTCTCACTGAGCAAGAATGTTTCTACCCTGGCCTTAAAAATATTTAATGAACCCTACCTCTACCACCTTCTGAGATCGAGACTTCCAAAAGGTGCCACGGTGGCTAGCACTGCTGCCTCACAGCGCCAGAGACCCGGGTTCAATTCCTGCCTCAGGCGACTGACTGTGTGGAGTTTGCATGTTCTTCCTGTGTCTGCGTGGGTTTCCTCCGGGTGCTCCGGTTTCCTCCCACAGTCCCAAAGATGTGCAGGTCAGGTGAATTGGCCATGCTAAATTGCCCATGGTGTTAGGTAAGGGGTAAATGTGGGGGTATGGGTGGGTTGCGCTTCGGCGGGTCGGTGTGGACTTGTTGGGCCGAAGGGCCTGTTTCCACACTGTAATGCAATCTAATCTAAAGTCATGCAACCCTCTGAGAGAAATTCAATCTCCTCACCTCTGTAAGGGTCAGCTCTGGTTGTAAACTACTGCCAACGTAAACAAACAAGGAGCTGATGGAGGTGAAGGTAGAGGGGGGAATGTGATGTTTTGTGGACTGTATTCACTGTTATGGAAGTACAAATGCTACCTGATGAAGGATCACAACCACCTGATGAAGGAGCGATGCTCCGAAAGCTAGTGCTTTCAATTAATCCTATTGGACTATAACCTGGTGTTGTGTGATTTTTAACTTTGTACACCCCAGTCCAACACCGGCATCTCCAAGTTATGGGAGTAGATTGCTTGTTGCACAAGTCTTTGTGATCTTCACCTTTGACAGTTCTCTTCATCCACCCAATAAATGATTGTTTTTTAAAAATTTGTTGCCACTTGGGAGGAAAGGTCACTGCTCAGAATGGCCAGCTCCCACCATATTTGCCATACACCCCTCTCCCCAAATATGGCCGCCCTCCCCAAGCGCATCTCCTTAACCAAGATGGCAGCAACAGCGGGCAGCAGTGTTTGGCTCCTGAGCACAGAGCTCAGCCATTAATGGCTCATGCAACAGATTCTGCCACATCCACATGACGTCATCACTGCCTTTCCACTTTGGTAAGGCTTTTTTTTTTGTCATTTTTGTTGCTTGGCAGCCTCCTCCTGTGGGAGACCAAGGTCCCGTGTATCTCCATCCCTGCTCTAGCTCGGGTGCAGCATCAGAAGATGATCCAGGACCCTATTGGTCAACTTGGAGCCAGGACCCTGTTGGTTGTCTCAGAGAGAGGAGAAAGTGAGGACTGCAGATGCTGGAGATCAGAGCTGAAAATGTGTTGCTGGAAAAGCGCAGCAGGTCAGGCAGCATCCGAGGAGCAGGAGAATCGGCGTTTCGGGCATCAGCCCTTCTTCAGGTATGATTCCTGAAGAAGGGCTGATGCCCGAAACGTCGATTCTCCTGTCTCAGAGAGAGGACAACCTCAGAGACGGCAGATATGCAAGTGATATCACTGGCGGTAGTAAAAAAGGAGCAGGATGCCAGGACCCCGGGATCATGTCGGACAGTGGTGACTAGAGGAGCAGAGAGAGTGAAGGCTATGGAGAGGGAGAGATGAAGTTGTTTTAGTTTTATAATGTCAGTCTAATATGAATCTATTCAGTATTTTACCATTTACCATTTAAGATATATTCATTCATTTGACTGAGATGGCACAGAAATGTGGCAACGTTATCCACTTTTTGTTGTACTTCAATACAAGTGACAATTTATTAAAGCAATCAACTAAATACATCTGTGCTTTTTTACAGATGAATCCTCCAGATCCAGTTGATTGAACAGGCAGCGCTGTCAGCTCCATTTGAAAGCTGCTGCATTCTCAGTTCCTTGCCCCTGAGGCTGATCCAGTTACCCTGCAGGGAAACAAAATCGCAATGAGAGCTTATTAGCATCAACTATGTTAACTGGACCCAGCTGAGCCCCCTGCAGCTCAGGGAGACAGAGAGAGAGAGAGAGAGACGGGAGGGGGATTTAGGTGGTAAGAGGAGAGATAGGAAGACAAGTAAAAAGGAGAGAAAGTGGGAGGGAGAATGATTTTGAAAGATGGAGGAGAAAGAGAAAGGGATACATCACAAGATAGAATGAGAGATAAAAATAGAACTGAGAGGAAAAGGTCAATAGAGATAGTGAGAAGGAAAGAGAAGGGGGGAAATGGAGGATAAATGCTGTTAATGAGTCTTACTGCAACATTGAAATCTGGTAAGATCTGGTTGTGATGTGAGTAATAAAGGATGATGTTAAAGGATGATAGTAATTATTACTCACTGACCAGTGAACCTGCCACCACCGATCCTCGTGAGACTGGAACAACGCAGACAATGGGAATGCTGTCATGATGTGAATCTGCCTTTTGTATATTCAATTCAGAATACAGACAGAAACTCAAGCTCAGTGGAAATGCTATTATTTCTCTGAATAAATAAATTACCCTTTAGATCTTGTGATAAGTCTGATGTGCTTTTTGATTTTTTGACTCAAGTTATTATTTTATTCCACTAATGTGTGTACCAATTTGTAGCTCGGGTGCTCGTTGTTGTGGTTCTGTTCGCCGAGCTGGGAATTTGTGTTGCAGACGTTTTGTCCCCTGTCTAGGTGACATCCTCAGTGCTTGGGAGCCTCCTGTGAAGTGCTTCTGTGATGTCTCCTCCGGCATTTATAGCGACTTGTATCTGCCGCTTCCAGTTGTCAGTTCCAGCTGTCCATTGCAGTGGTCGGTATATTGGGTCCAGGATATCCTTAGTAGCCACACACTCAGATGACAAGCAACATGAGTTCGACTGGGACAACACTACTATTATAGGACAATACTGGATTAGTGGTGCTGGAAGAGCACAGCAGTTCAGGCATTGGATGCTGCCTGAACTGCTGTGCTCTTCCAGCACCACTAATCCAGTATTTGATTTTCAGCATCTGCAGTCATTGTTTTTACCTTATTATAGGACAAGCCAAACAGAGAACAGCCAGGGAATTCCTAGAGGCATGGCACTCATCCACAGATTCAATCAATAAGCACATCGTCCTGGACCCAATATACCGACCACTGCAGCGGACAGTTGGAACTGACAACCGGAAGCGGCAGATACAAATCACTATAAATGCCGGAGGAAAGATCACAGAAGCGCTTCACAGGAGGCTCCCAAGCCCTGAGGATGTCACCTAGACAGGGGACGAAACGTCCGCAACACAAATTCCCAGCTCGGCGAACAGAACCACAACAGTGTGTACCAATTATTTTGAATTCACTTATGAATATGAGTAGAATAGGATAATATGAGTATTTAAAAACACAGGTCAGGCTTTACAGCTGATCAAACTCCAATCGATTGTTAAATGTTGCTGAGTGACACAACTAAGCACTGAACTGTGATTCACTGCAGTCCGCGTCCTACAATTACCGCCACAAGGTGGCGGTGCAATGTCAAGTATGATGTGGAGGTGCTGATATTGGACTGGGTCAGAAGTCACATGACACCAATTATAGTCCAACAGGTTTATTTCAAATCACAAAGTTCTCAGAACCCTACATTTCACCTGATGAAGGAGTGGCACTCAGAAAGCTTGTGATTTCAAATAAATTTGTTGGACTATAACCTAGTGTTGTATGATTTCTGACAACGTCAAGTATATTTCTGACCAACACCCAGTGCCTTTAATTAGAAACAAAGAACTTTAATTATTTGGCACCTCTGACATCCCAAAGTACTACAGCTCCAAGGAACTATTCTGAATCACAGTTACTGATAGACTGGAATGAAATATAGCAGTCAATTTGTACATAAGATCCCAAACAAAAAAACCACCAATTAAAAGACCTTTTATTTTTGCTCGGGATTTGTGCATCATACGTTGGGTCGGTATTTAAAGCCCATCACTGACTGACTGATGCAGCGAAACTGGCAATGAACTGTCTTCTTGACCTGTTCCAGTTCTTAAGACCCATAGTACTGTGAGAGAGGAAGTTGCGGGGTTTTGACCCAATGAGAGTGAAGGAATGGTGATACATTTCCAAGTCAGGATAACGAGTGGTCTGGAGGGGAACTTGTTGGCGGTGGTCTTCCATGTGCCTGCTGCCCTTGTTCTGCTAGTTAGTAGAGGTGGCAAGTTCGGAAGGTGCTGCTGGAGGAGTCTTGGTGAGTTTCTGCAGTGCATCTTGTGCATCTACACTGCTGCCACTGTTGGTGGTGGAGGGAGCAGATGCTTGTGGATGTAGTACCAATCAAGCGGGGGCTGCTTTGTCTTAGATGGTGTCAAACTACATGAGTGTTGTTGGAGCTGCACCCATCCGGGCAAGTGGGGAGTATTCCATCACACTCCTGACATATGCCATGTAGATGGTGAACAGGCTTTGGGGGAGTAAAGAGGTGGGGGTGGTTACGAGAGGCAGTAGTAGGAGAAAGTCACTGGAGTAATAATCTCGAGACCCAGACAGATGCATGTGTTCCACTCTGACCCCACCGGCTGGTGGAATTTGGATTCAATTCACAAATCTGGAACAACAAAACTCATCTCAGCAAAGTTCCTGAGCAGAGGAAATCTGCTGTCCTTACCCAGTCTGGAATGCATGTGACTCTACACCCACAGCAGTGTGATTGATTCTTAACTGCACTCTGAAATGATGCAGCAAGCCACCTCGTTCAGTTTGGAGTGGACAACAAAATGGTGGCCTTGACAACAATACCCCATGCCCCATAAAAGAATGAGGGGATACATTTGGATTGGATTGTGGCTCATGACAGACAGCCCAATGGATTCTGATCTAATGTTGTGGGGAATGTTTATCCTTCATCCACACCTGATTTTGTATTGAGAGGACTAAAAACAGGGATATAAAGTTCAATTGATAGAAGATCTCACTGAGGCTGAAGTTGGAACATTGTGTGCAGCTTTGCTCAGCACAGTTCAAGAAGAATGTGTGAACATGGTCTTCCAGGTTCATTAGTATGTTACCAGGGCTAACATTTGAAGATGTAAGCAACTTATGCTCAAAGTACTCTGCACTGCAGTTCAGAAAACAAAGGTCAACCTGTTGGATATTGTCATTCCTATAAATCTGTGACTTGGTTCTTTCTGGGACATTGTAAGGCAGAAATAAGAAACATAGGTGCAAATAAAGAATTAAAAGGATGTCGAAGACACTCCTTCACACAGAAACTGGATTGAGACTGTGATCTTCTGCCACAGACACTATTTTTGCAGCAGATTCTATAAATAGAATCAAGGAATGGTTCCAGAAGATATAGAGGCCATTCAGCCCATCCTAAGAGAGCAGTCTACCCCATGCCATTTCCCTGTCTTCGCCCCAGAACCCTCCTGCACAATCATCCCCTTCGGATACTAATCCAATTCAATTTTGAACACCTCTCCTCCACATCGTCAGGCAGTCCATTCCACATCCACACCACTCACTTGCACGAGAAACCATTCCCTCGTGATGCCTTCGCTTCTTTTGCCCATAAAAGGTAAAAAAGAAATGAGAAGTGTTGTTTGGATTAAAGGAGCATTTAACGCAGAGTGAATGAGAAGTTATTTCAAGTTGTTTAAGCCACTAAATGGATGGGTTGAATAGCTTGTTTCTGCACAATAACAGTAGAGAATTCTCATTAAACTCACAATGAAAATGGGAAATCCACTGGATTAATTTGACTTGGACTTTCCTCTTTGCTCAGCAGGTAGTGCTCTTGCAGTGTCAGCCATTAGGAAACGCAAATTTAAACTACAATTTTTAAAAAATTCTTTGCAGTGGGACTGGGAATATCAACGCTTCCCGAGTGTGTGGTTTTAAAGTGAGCATCTTCACATTGTGGCTGTGTCTGTGAACAGCCGCCCCAAATGAACCCTCTTTTTTACGATATAGCCAACCCTCATTGCCCCGTAACCATGGTTTCCAGTTCTGTCACCCAGCGTGTTGTTTCTCCAGCACCATCTTGCCTCTAGGGTGTGTTTACAGAGTCACGATTGGAGACCGTCTGGGCTCCCACGTGTTTGCTACCAACATGGCTCATTAAGAAGCCACTAAGGGAGGCCAAGTGGGATTTTGCGATCAGTCCCTGTGTTCCTGCAAGTGGTAGGTACTGGTTTTGATGGAAGCACCTCTCTACAGGTACACAATCTGTTTCTATAACCCTCTGCGCCATTCTTGGCATTTGACCCTGACACAATGACAATGGGAAGCCCACCTGTCTATTGGTTCCCATGCATTAGCTGTCCGTTGTGAATTGAATTGTTAACTGTTTAATAAAGCTGGGAGCGGTAAACCTCAGGGGTGTGGAATACTGTAAGCGTTGAGGCACTGCGTTTGTGTGTATGTTACAAGAGCCATGTTTAATGTGCCACGTACACATTCCATTTTTAGTTATGGTTCAGTATCACTGTCGAAATGTTAAACCCCAACACTCTGACATGGTTCTTAGGTCATTCAGCAATAGTTAAGATCAGGTTTGATTACGAGAAACTCGTTGGTGTGTAGTTTCACATCCGATGGCCCTCCACTCCCATGTATCAAGCTGACTCCTTCCTAACTGAGAGCTAGCTATTTATATTGCATTGCAGTATACCCAGATTCCAATCCATGTATTTAACCCACTTGGCAGTAGTGCCAGAGGACTGGAGGCTAGCAAACGTGGTTCCCTTGTTCAAGAAGGGGAGTAGGGATAATCCTAGTAACTATAGGCCAGTGAGTCTCACTTCTGTTGTGGGCAAAGTCTTAGAGAGAATTGTAAGGGATAGGATTTATGCACATCTGGATAAGAATGATGTGATCAAGGATAGTCAGCATGGTTTTGTGAAGGGCAGGTCGTGCCTCACAAACCTTATTGAATTCTTTGAGAAGGTGACTAAGGAGGTAGATGAGGGGAAAGCGGTAGATGTGGTATATATGGATTTTAGTAAGGCGTTTGATAAGGTCCCCCATGGTAGGCTACTGCAGAAAATACAGAGATATGGCATTGAGGGTGAGTTGGAGGTTTGGATTAGGAATTGGCTCTCTGGAAGAAGACAGAGGGTAGTAGTTGATGGCAAAGGTTCATCTTGGAGTGCCGTCACTAGCGGTGTTCCGCAAGGATCTGTTTTGGGACCATTGCTGTTTGTCATTTTTATAAATGACCTGGAGGAAGGGTTAGAAGGTTGGGTGAGCAAGTTTGCGGATGATACGAAAGTCGGAGGAGTTGTAGACAGTGAGGAAGGATATGGCAGGTTACAGCGGGATATAGAGAAGCTGCAGAGCTGGGCAGAAAGGTGGCAAATGGAGTTCAATGTAGCTAAGTGTGAAGTGATTCACTTTGGTAAGAGTAATAAAAAGATGGATTACTGGGCTAATGGTAGACTACTTGGTAGTGTGGAAGAGCAGAGGGATCTTGGTGTCCATGTACACAGATCTCTGAAAGTTGCCACCCAGGTAAATAGTGCAGTGAAGAAGGCATATGGCGTACTGGCTTTTATTGGTAGAGGAATTGAGTTCCGGAGTCCTGAGGTCATGCTGCAGTTGTATAAGACTCTGGTGCGGCCGCATCTGGAATATTGTGTGCAGTTTTGGTCGCCATACTATAGGAAGGATGTGGAGGCACTGGAACGGGTGCAGAGGAAGTTTACCAGGATGTTGCCTGGTATGGTAGGAAGATCCTATGAGGAAAGGCTGAGGCACTTGGGGTTGTTTTCTTTGGAGAAAAGAAGGTTTGGGGTGATTTGATAGAGGTGTACAAGATGATTAGGGGGTTAGATAGGGTTGACAGTGAGAACCTTTTTCCACGTATGGAGTCAGCTATTACAAGGGGGCATAGCTTTAAATTAAGGGGGGGTAGATATAGGACTGATGTTAGGGGTAGGTTCTTCACTCAGCGAGTCGTAAGTTCATGGAATGCCCTGCCAGTAGCAGTAGTGGACTCTCCCTCTTTATGGGTATTTAAGCGGGCATTGGATAGGCATATGGAGGATAGTGGGTTAGTGTAGGTTAGGTGGGCTTTGATCGGCGCAACATCGAGGGCCGAAGGGCCTGTACTGCGCTGTATTCTTCTATGTTCTATGTTCTATGTTCTATGTTGGCACTGAGCCTGCACTAGCCTGTACTGTGCACTTGCCCCATGCTCAATACTCGATCTTTGCTTTGTGTGTGCAGATCTCACTTACTGCTGCCCACTCTCCAAAACTTCAACCATGTTCATTCAAGTTGGTATATTCTGTTCCACCTCATTAAGGCACGCTGTCTTTTATACATGAATGTTCTCTCAGCTCAGTGACCCCACCTCAAACATTCATTTCCAGGCAGACAGTGTTCTCAGATTGCTGTGCTAACAACAACTTGCATTCATTTTTTAGGTTTTAACATAATAAAACAAAAAAAAGGTGTTTCGCAGGATCATAATCAGACAGAGCTAAAACATATGGCAGATCAAAGGACAGGTGACCATGAACTTGGCCAAAACCGCCACTGTCTCCAAGGGTGAGGGAGAGTTGGGGAGGCAGAAAGGTTTACAGAGGAGGTCAGGGACTGCTGAAGGAATCCAGCGGGACAGAGTAAGGGGGGAGCAGCTAAGAGATGGAGGAATACAGATTTCTTGGTGGTTTTAAAGATCAGAGAAAGTTATAGCATGTTGGTCAGAAACATTCAATAATCTACATTTATGAAATGCCTCTGACATAGTAAGAGGACCCAGCATGCCTCACAGGGGCAATGTCAGACAAAATTTAACAAGGGCCACGTACGGAGATGTTCATTGAAAATAACAAAAGCTGGGTAAAGGAGATAGGTTTTTAGGGGTGGCTTAAAGGAGGGAAGAGAGATAGAGAGGTGAAAGGTGTTTTGATCATAACAAGGTCAGCCAGGCGGACTTCATAGAATATGAGTTTTCTGATTGGGGCTGTTAACCTAGTCCAATCAGGAAGCCCTGGCTGACATAAAAAGGGGAGATACTGCACTATGATAACTGGCACTGACTGAGGCAGTACTTAAGTCAAAAACTGTTCATGTGTAAATAAAGGTTGACTTGGTGATGGGATACCAGCCTCTGTGGGATTATTTCAGTGGCATTGAGAGTAAAGCACACTCCTGAAGTAATTCACTTGCAACAGTCGCCTTTGAGTTGGGGTAAGCATTTCTGGCGTCATGACTTTATTTTGGAAGCTTGACTTGTTTGATCCTGCCATCGAAAACTGGGCCCAGAATGTGGAAAGAATGGGTTATTTTCTATGGGCAAATGTCATTGGGGCAAATGAAAAACAACAAATAATTCTTCTGACTGCTTGTGGACCCATAGCTTTTTCAGTCATTATGAGCCTAACTTTCCCTGAGGCACCAGATACTAAAATTTTTCAGAAGTTGATAAATTTAGTTAAGGAATATTATGATCCCAAGTCTCTTCTAATTCTAAGACGCTATCAGTTTTATTAGCAATTTGAGAACCAGGGGAATCCATATCAGGATTCGTATCTTAACCTTGACTAGGTTAAGATGACTAGCAGAGGCATAAGGAGAGCCAACAAACATTGTGTGTGGAAAATCAAGTCTCAATAACTTAATTGAGTTTTTTGAGGAAGTGACAAAGAAGACTGATGAAGGTAGAGCAGTAGATGTTGTCTATATGGACTCAGCAAGGTGTTCCACATCATATACTGGATCGCTAGGTTAGATCACGGAATTAAGGGGGAGTTAGCAAACTAGATGAATATTGGGTTGAAGATATGAGACAGAGGGTGGTAGTGAATGGATGTTTTTCAGACTAGAGGCCTGTGACCAGTAAAGCTCTGCAGGCCCACTGCTTTTTGTATTTGATATAAATTATTTGGATGTGAATGTAGGAGGTATAGTTAGTAAGTATGTAGATGACACAGTGAAGTGTACAACAGGAGCTTGATCAGACGGGCAATGGGTTGAGGCGTGGCAGGTGGAGTTTAATTTAGATAAGTTGTGAAGTACTGCATTTCGGAAAGGCAAATCAGGGCAGGACCTATACACTTAATGGTGGGACCCTGGGGAATTTGCTGAACAAAGGGATATAGGGGTGCAGCTGCATAGTTTTTTGTAAGTGGAGTCACAGGTAGACTGGGTGGTGAAGAAGGCATTTGGCACGCATGCCATTATTGGTCTTTACTTTAGCTATAGGAGTCAGGAGTTCAAGTTGTGACTATACATGATGTTGGTGTGGCCACTTTTAGAAAACTGTGCATAATTCTGGTCTCCCTACGATAGGAAAGATGTTATTAAACTTGAAAGAATTCAAAAAAGACTTAAAGATTTTACCGAGATTGGAGGATTTGAGCTATAGGGAGAGGCTAAATAAGTTGGGGTGATTTTCCCTGGAGCATCAGAGGCTGGGGGTGACCTTATGAAGGTTTATAAAATCATGAGGGGCATGGATAGAGTAAATAGCAACGATCTTTTTCCCAGGGTAGGGGAGTTCAAAACTTGAGGGTATAGATTTAAGGTGAGAGAGGAAAGATTTCAAAGGCATCTGGATGGGCCAAATGGTAGCAAATGGGACTAGATTAGTTTAGGATATCTGGTTGGCATTGACGGGTTGGACTGAAGGGTCTGTTTCTGAGGTGTATAATTCTATGACTCTATGTGACTTTGGTTTAACCCTTAATGAGAGACAGTTTTGTATGTGGGATTTATGATGTAACCATGCAAAAGCACGTATTAGTTGAAGCTCAACTGGATTTCAAATAGGCAAAGCAATTGGCTTCATCGTTGGAAAATGCAGCAAGTGGAGCCTATGAGTTGCAGGATATTCTGATGGAAATGAGAACCCTCCCCAGTCTGACTGACCTTGGGGAACACCATTTGAGAGAATGCAATTGCATAGCCTCATTCAGGACATATCCTGAACAGAGGGACCTGAGGTAGGTCCAAAGCAAAACCCCAAAACCAAGCCAAGCATCAGCCAAATGGTTAAAATGTTCTTCAGGATCCGGGCTCGCAAGCCATTGTAGTTGCTGCTGGTATGTGGACTCGGGACAGCAAAATAGTCCCACTGGACTGAAGGTCAGTGAGAGAACACATAGGCTGTTATCCAGGAGAGTGCACACCCTGGAAAATCCTTCTGCATCTGGTTTGGGACTGTTACATTGCTTAGCAGCCATTTAGGCAGCACGGTGTCACAGTGGTTAGCACCGCTGCCTCACTGCGCCAGACCCAGGTTCAATTCCCACCTCAGGCAACAGTCTGTGTGGAGTTTGCACATTCTCCCCGTGTCTGCGTGGGTTTCCTCTGGGTGCTCTGGCTTCCTCCCACAGTCCAAAAATGTGCGGGTTAGGTGAATTGGCCATGCTAAATTGCCCATAGTGTTAGGTGTAGGGGAATGGGTCTGGGTGGGTTGCTCTTCAGAGGGTCAGTGTGGACTTGTTGGGTTGAAGGGCCTGTTTCCACGCTGTGAGTAATCTACTCTAAACATCCAACTCAGAACCAATCAAAATAAACATTAAGTGGTCATCTGGTTTTAAAGGAGGTCACTAGTGGTTGTAGCTGTTTCACGATTGCAGAACTAGTCTTCAACAAAATTTGCTCTGAACTCTAACCCTTACATTTGCACAAGACCTTGGCTAGATTGAGAATACCAGGGGAACCTTTACAGATTAAGGTGATAACTTTGGTTCTGGTCTCTGATGAGAAGCAGCTGGTTCAGTTCCCACCGATTATAGTAAAAAGCTCAGGCCCAAGCCTAACGGGGAAAATTGGATGAGAACGATTCACCTGCATTAGCTCAACATTTTTTGATTAGACAATAGCTGCCTGAGTGAAGTCTTAATTGAATACCTCGAAGTTTTCCAGGAAGGTCTAAGGACTATCAAAGGAGCCAAGGCCACCTTGCGTATTGACCAGAAAACAATCCAGTGAATCTGCAAGGACAGCCCAGTGC